>NC_083414.1:71486289-71593421 GCF_020745735.1 Hemiscyllium ocellatum
AAAGGACAAAAACCACCACCTAAAGCTATAGAATCGTCACAGTAGAGTCGTGGAGATGTACAGCACAGAAACAGACCCTTCGGTCCAACCTGTCCATGCCGACCAGATATCTCAACCCAATCTAGTCCCACCTGCCAGCACCCAGCCCAAATCCCTCCAAACCCTACCTATTCATATACCCATCTAAATGCCTCCTAAATGTTGTCATTGTACTAGCCTCCACCACTACTTCATTCCATACACGTACCACCCTCCGTGTGAAAAAGTTGCCCCGTAGGTCTCTTTTATATCTTTCCCCTCTCACCCTAAATCTATGCCCTCTCGTTCTGGACTCCTCCACCCCAGGGAAAAGACTTTGTCTATTCACCCTGTCCATGCCCCTCATGATTTTATAACCCTCTATAAGGTCACCCCTCAGCGTCCGACGCTCCAGGGAAAACAGCCCAGGCCTGTTCATCCTCTCCCCGTAGCTCAGATCCTCCAACCCTGGCAACATCCTTGTAAATCTTTTCTGAACCCTTTCAAGTTTCACAACATCTTTCCGATAGGAAGACCAGAATTGCACGCAATATTCCAACAGCGGCCTAACCAATGTCCTGTACAGCTAAGACATGACCTCCCAACTCCTGTACTCAATACTCTGACCAATAAAGGCAAGTATACCAAATGCCGCCTTCACTATCCTATCTACCTGCAACTCCACTTTCAAGGAACTATGAACCTGCACTCCACTCGGTGTTCAGCAAAGCTCCTTAGGACCTTACCATTAAGTGTATAAGTCCTGCTCTGATTTGCTTTCCCAAAATGCAGTAACAATCTCCAGTTCCCCATGTCCATCTGGACTCTGACATCCAACTAGAATGCTGAGCCAAAGAAACCAGCAGGATTGTGGGCTGCATCTGCCTGGCCATGTGACATCAGCTTATTTCAGCCAGGGCTGAGATCTGGGGACTAATGCTGAGATGAATAACATCGAGGATGGGAGAGTGTAACATCAGAGCCCAAGGCTGAAAATGTGTTGCTGGTTAAAGCGCAGTAGGTCAGGCAGCATCCAGGGAACAGGAAATTCGATGTTTCGGGCATAAGCCCTTCATCAGCCCTGATTCCTGATGAAGGGCTTATGCCCGAAACATCGAATTTCCTGTTCCTTGGATGCTGCCTGACCTGCTGCGCTTTAACCAGCAACACATTTTCAGCTCTGATCTCCAGCATCTGCAGACCTCACTTTTCACAATCGGAGCCCAAGGGGCAGGTGAATAGACATTTTGGGCATAAGGTCTTCATCAGCTCATTCCTGCTGAAGAGCTTATGCCCCAAAACGTTGATTCTCCTGCCCTTTGGATGTTGCCTGACCGGCTGTGCTTTTCCAGCACCACACTCTCCAGCATCTGTAGTCCTCACTTTCTCTTTCAGAGTGGAAAATCAGCCTGACCTCCAGCTCCTTCTCACTGTCAAGTAACACACACACACACACACACACACACACACACACACACGTTAAAGAGTCTTCGTGGTCTATCAGAGATGCCACACAACTCAACAGTGAGGAGTGAGTGGTATGCTGGGCAAGATGCTCAGTCTAAATTCAGTGTTTCTCAACAGAGTGTCAACAATTTTCAACAACTTGCTGTTCTGATACAGACAGTGTAGAGGGAGCTTTACTGTGTATGTAACCCCGTGCTTAATCCACCCTGAGAGTGTTTTGTGGGACATTAGAGGGAGGTTTACTCTGTCTAACCCTATGCAGTCCTGATCCTGCGAGGGGTCTCATGTTTTCTAACACTGCACCTTCCATTTACAAGTTATAAATGGACCTACAAGGCTGAGTCTGCTGCCCTTCAGGAGCTGGTGCAAGACTGCAAACCAAAAACGAAGTAACTAAGAAGTATGCAAGAGTATGTTGTGCACAGAAAAAGTAATGAGTTAATCTTGGCAGGATTTTAATTTTAATTTTTAATATTCGACTTATCATCCCATATTGTTCTTTCAGTGGAGTGTGATAAGAGGGAGAGTGTTATCCTGCACTGTTTACTGTTGGCAACTGCGTGTCCTGAGTTATCTGTAAGTCTAATAACAATTCTCTCTTGCCTCTTTCAGGTATATCGAAGCAATTCGGAGATTGAAATCAGAAGGGAAGCGATTTCCACGGACAATTCATTTGTTGTTTGTTCCTGGTGAGTATAAAAGGGTCAGAGTATCCCTGGGAAAGGTGTGCAATGGATTAGTGGTGCTGGAAGAGCTTTTGCCCGAAACGTCGATTTTCCTGCTCCTCGGATGCTGCCTGAACTGCTGTGCTCTTCCAGCACCACTAATCCAGAATCTGGTTTCCAGCATCTGCAGTCATTGTTTTTCCAAAGGTGTGCAATGCCCAGGCGCTCTGCAATTTCCTTTATTGGTGTCATTCTGGAGTGACTGTTTGATCCCGTGGCAGGACTTCAGAAACAAGTGGCTGTGCATTTATGTAGCACCTTTATGACCACAAGGGGTCCCGCAGTGTTTGAAGTCACTGAAGTGACAGTTGGGAATATTGGGAACATGGCCAGACGAGCTGCACACGCTATAATCTCTCAAACAACAATGTAATTACAACTGGATCCTCTGCTTCAGCTGTCAGAATGCTGTGCCTGGGTTTCAGTGCATCAGGTGTTGTTTAAGGTGGGGTATGTCAATGGAAGTTTGCTGCAGGAACTCCCAAGTTCTCTCCATTCAGTAACTGCATGCGTTTTGCATCATGTTTCCCATGCAGTAAAACTCCCTGCCACTTCACTGGAGGCCAGCGCCTGGCATTAGACACAGAAGGAGATAATGGAACCGTAGAATGGGCCAGCACAGAGGCCATTCGGCGCGTCATGTCTTTGTTTGGGGTACACGGTTACTCCAGAAACCTTGCCTTCCCCCCCCAGAGTCCCACAATACTTTGTTTTCTGTTCAATTAGTTATCAAGTTCCCATTTGAAAACCCCAGGTTGAATCTGTCTGCGACCCACGTGGCAGTCCAGCTCACAGACTCTTAGTGTAGATTATGTACGTTGTGCAGACCCTGTATGTCGACACTGACTGGCAGTTAGTGTTATAAAGGCCTAGTCACTGATGGCAGTGTGTCCTATACTGTTCCTGATATTGGATCAGGACAGTGATGGAGGGGAGAGGGGGGAATGGCAGGGGTGGGGGCAGGGGAGGGGGAGTGGCAGGAGCATGTTGGGGAAAGGGGATGGTGGGTGTGAGTGGGGGAGAGAGGGCAGTGTGTTGGGGAAGGGAAAGGGGAGGGATCATAAAATCCCTACAGTGTGGAAATAGGCCATTTGGCCCAAGTCTACACTGACCCTCTGAAGAGTAACCCACCCCACCCAACCCATTCCCCTACCCTATTATTCTACATTTACCCCTGACCTAACGCACCTAACCTACACATCCCTGAACACTATGGGCAATTTAGCAAGGCCAATTCACCCTAACCTGTTCATCTTTGGACTGTGGGAGGAAACCCACGCAGGTACAGGGGAGGATGTGCAAACTCCACACAGACAGTCACATGAGGCTGGAATCGAACCCGGGTCCCTGGCGCTGTGAGACAGCAGCGCTAACCACTGAGCCAGTGCGGTTGATCATATGGGATGGTGGGGAGAGTGAGTCTGGCGTGGGAGACAGGGTGTGAGTGGATCTGGATCAGGATGAGCACGATAGCTCCTATTGCTGTGCCTAAGGACGTTGTGTCTAATGTAGATGAAGAAATCGGGGGTGTGAACGGGATGGCCAAGTTTGTCCATTGTGAAGAGTTCCAGGCGATGCGTGTCGGTTTTGGGCTCGATGAAGGTAGGGACAGTTTTGCTTTCTCGCTCTCTCACTCTCGTTCGCTCGCTCTCTCTCATTCTTGCCCTCCTCCCCACCTCTGCCTAGTCTTTTCATTTGTTCCTGTTGAGTTTCTCACTGTGGGGCCTGGCTGATTTAATGAAGCCGCCCCAATGCATCGAGCCCTGTACCAGTGTCAGGGTGACCGTGGGTGACTGTAGCATGAAAATAGCTCCTCATGGAGCAGCACCAGGTCCTCGCTGGGCTATGGAGAGGTGAGCTTTCACATTGAGCAGATGACACACACCACTCCCTGTCCTGCACAGACAGTTCAGCCATAAACATCAGCTCATGGGCCATTGAGGTTGAGTTTCCCTCCCTCCCGCCTCCGCCCTCTCACCCCCGTACTGCCCCCCCTCCCCTTCTCTCCCCTCCCCTCCTTGCCAGTTGCTCCTTTCCTCACTGTTTGCCCATTCCCCTTGCCTTCCCTCACACACTTCCTGTGCCCTCTTCTCTCCCTGTGCCCCCCCGTTTGTTCACTCTGCCCTCTCTCTCCCCTCTTTGCTCCCTGACCCCCATTTGCTCTCCCTCCCTCTCCCTGTGCCCTCCTGTTTCTCTCTCCCTCTCCCCTCTTCCTTCTCACTGTCCCTTTCCCCTCTCCCTTATTCCCCCTGTGTCTCCTCCTCCTCTCCCTCATGCTCTGACAGTCACTGCGCCCACCGTGTTCTATTACAGACACACGACTCACTTACCCTCCAAGGCTAACATTCCACTGAAACCAGATCACTCCAGATTTGAGCCAACATCTTCCAGGTTCGGGTGTGTCAGGCCATTCAGTCTGGGCTCCCTCTGGGGAGTAATGAGAAGCAGAGACCTCTCTCTCCCCTCCAGTTGAAATCTGGCCTCACCCGAGGGTGGGGGGCACTCTGGAACAAGTGTGCCCTGCTGGCAGGATTTAGGTCAAGTATGAATTGTACCACATTCGCCAGTTACTGATGGTCGCTGTTGTGCCCGCAGGTTTGGCTAACCCCACTGATGCCTTCACAGTCTTCTATGGTGAGAGAAGCGTATGGTGTAAGTACCTTTTCATTCCTGGAGGGTGGCAGTGCCGGGGTGGGGCCTGACACAGAGCTTTGGTTTCTGATGCCAAGTTCGCAATCGGGGGTGATGTGACAATATGGGGATGGAGTAAAAGTTGCTTCACTCTTTACCTAACCCTGTGCTGTCCCTGTCCTGGGAATGTTTGATGGGGGACAGTGTAGAGGGAGCTTTACTCTGTATCTAACCCTGTGCTGTCCCTGTCCTGGGAATGTTTGATGGGGGACAGTGTAGAGGGAGCTTTACTCTGTATCTACCTCTGTGCTAACCATGTCCTGATGTGTTTGGTGCTAGCACTGGAATCTGGGAAAAGTTGGGATTGCAGAGCTGTGGACTGACATGTTAGGAGTGTAGCTTCCTATAGTGGAGGACAGGGGAAGGCTGTCCCTGAAGCTGTGCTAAGCCGTGTGTGTGTGTCTCTCTGTAGGGGTCACCGTGCACTGCCCGGGCTGTCCAGGACATGGCTCCCGCTTCATAGAGAACACAGCTGCAGAGAAGCTGGTATGTGTTCACATTCAGTGACCAAACCCTGCCCTCTCTCTCCCCTTGCTGCTCTTCTCCCAGCCCCTCCCTCCAAACCTCAGCTCTCACCCAATCTCAAACCCCTCTCCCAATCCAACCCCGACATTCCCCCCCCCCCCTCCACTCTGTGCCCCTCCAAATCCCTTAACACTCTTCATTTGACTTCACTTTAACTTTGACTTTCCAATTTTAACTCCCTAAGTGTGGCTTGAAGTGAATACTTCCTATCCCCAATTCTAGCCAACCCCCACCATGGCACATGCCTTATTTAGGGGTCAACACTGGAAACTGCAGGACACAACATGTCTTGGCTGCAGCTTTAACTGAGGTCAGAGGTTAAACTTGACCAAAGTTCCCAGCATGCTTTGCTCGTAGCTCTTAATCAGTCTGGTAGCCATTTCTGCTGCTGGCCCATCTCCAATTCCATCCCACTCCAATCCCCAGCTCTGTCACAGTTTGAGTTCAAAACACTGAAAGAGGCGCACAATCCTTCTGTGCAGTGTCTCCCCTTTGCACTTGACTGGGTGTGTCATCAAAAACTGGAGTCAGTGGGTATCAGAGGGCAAACCCTCTGATGGTTGGAGTCGTACTTGACCCACAAGAAGATGGTTGTGGTTGTTGGAGGTCAGTCATCTCAGTGCCAGGACATCTCTGCAGGAGCTCCTCAGGGTGGTGTCCTAGGCCCAACCATCTTCAGCTGCTTCACCAATGACCTTCCCTCCATCATAAGGTCAGAAGATGTTCGCTAATGATTGCGCAATGTTCAGCACCATTCGCGATTCCTCAGACACTGAAGCAGCCTGTGTCAAAATGCAACAAGACCTGGACAAAATACTGGCATGGGCTGAAAACTGGCAAGTAACATTCGAGCCACACAAATGCCCAGGCTATGACCCATCTCCAGTAAGAGACATTCTAATCATCTCTTGCCCTTCAGAAAATGATGGACTGATCTGACGAGCAGAAATGGCTGACAGCATCATTAATTCTTTGATTCCTTTCTTAAATTTTCAGCGTAAAGTTCTGAATTCATTCTTGGACTTTCGAGAGAAGGAGAAGAAGAGGTGAGATTTATATTCTATCCTGCATCTTGTTCCCCAGTAATTGATCACCTTGTAGGCCCCATTTTCCTGACTGCTTCCTGTCCTGACCATTCGCTGCAGCTCTCTCATGCTGAGGGAGTACGCACTGTTGTAGATTCCATCCTTTCAGATGAGTTGTTAACCTGAGGCCATGTCTACTGGGGAATTCAGACAGCTTTACTGGGAAGGACTTAGATTAGATTAGACTTACAGTGTGGAAACAGGCCCTTTGGCCCAACAAGTCCACACCGACCCGCCGAAGCGAAACCCACCCATACCCCTACAGTTACCCCTTACCTAACACTACGGACAATTTAGCATGGCCAATTCACCTGACCCGCACATCTTTGGACTGTGGGAGGGAACCGGAGCACCCGGAGGAAACCCACGCAGACACGGGGAGAACGTGCAAACTCCACACAGTCGGGAATTGAACTCGGGTCTCAGGCGCTGTGAGGCAGCAGTGCTAACCACTGTGCCACCGTGCCGTCCACAAGGAGTGGAGGATCTGATCAATCATCAGCTGTCAGTCAATGCCATTGAGATAGTGTAATCTCTCACCTCTCTTATGTCTCTGTGGGATATTGCTGTGTGAAATTTGTTACCCAAAAGGATACCTGGGTCACCTTCTCGCTCGGTATCAATATAAAACATACATTCATTGCAACATTTACTTCTCATTTCATGTAACTTTACTTCACCTTTAAACCTCTTCATTTGACTTGACTTTACTTTAGCTTAATTCACATTTGACTCAACCTCTGTAAGTTTGGTTTGAAACAAATATTACCCTGAGTCTAGCAGACCATCACCATGACTCTTGCCTTATTTGGGGGTCAAGACAGGAAACTGCAGGTCGCAACATGTCCTGGCTGTAGTTGTAACGGAGGTCAGAGTTTAAACTCGCTTGACCAAAGTTCCCAGCATGCTTTGATTGTAGCTCTTAACCATTTGGTAACCATTTCTGTTGCTGGTCACCTGACCACAGAGTTAGGCTTATGAATTTGGCTCCAAAGTGGTGAGGAATTATTTGGCTGAGCAGTCCTCTGGTAGATACTAAATCACATGTTGATATTTCTTCAACGATTGTAAATAAAGACCAGTCCTCCCACAGCTCGGATCCTCGACCATCGCCTCAGATTCATTCAGTTGCCGAGTGGCTCATCCCGGGGGAGCTTGGTCAGGGGCTATGCTCAAACTTCCCATTCTCGCTGTGGGGAGCGAGGTGTGAAGCGTGGCGTAAGATTTTCAAACAGCAAAGATGCAAAGCAAGGGCGGCACAGTGGCTCAGTGGTTAGCACTGCTGCCTCACAGCACCAGGGTCCCAGGTTCGATTCCAGCCTTGGGCAACTGTCTGCGTGGACTTTGCACATTCTCCCCGTGTCTGCGTGAGTTTCCTCTGGGTGCTCCGGTTTCCTTCCACAGCCCGACGATGTGCAGGGCAGGTGAATTGGCCATGCTAAATTGTTAGGTGCATTAGCCTGGCTCTGGGTGGATTACTCTTCGGAGGGTCGGTGTGGACTTGTTGGCCCGAAGGGTCTGTTTCCACACTGTAGGGAATCTAATCTAATCTAATCTAGAAAAGTTTAAACCAGGCAGTGGGAGTGAAGTTAGGAATCACTTTTAATTACGGTGACTCATTGATGTGAGAAAACATAACATGTTTGTTATAACGCCAAGACATTGTGAATCTGATTGGAACTGCTGCACTGTCTGAACAAAAGCACTTGTACAGTTTTTGATTTGATTTGATTTATTATTGTCACGTACCGAGATACAGTGAAAAGTATTGTTTTACATGCTAATCCAGGCAAATCATACCTTACATAAGTACATCAGGGTAATGGAACAGCATGCAGGATGTAATATTACAGCTACAAACAAGGTGCAGAGACAGATCAATTCTAATATCTGAGAGGTCCGTTAATAACAGCAGGGAAGAAGCTGGTCTTGAATCTGTTCGTACGTGTTTTCAAACTTTTGTAGGCAGAGTCAATGAATAGAGGGCTGGTCTTGAGATGGACTGGCCTGTGTTCACAATACTTTCTTGCAGTCTCGGGCAGAGCAGCTGCCATACCATCTATGATGCATCCAATGGGTTACTTTCTATGGTCCATCTATAAAAGTTGGTAAGAGTCCTTGTGGACATGCTGCACTTCCTTTGCCTCCTGAGGAAGTAGAGGCGTTGGTGTGCTTTCTTGACCACAGTGTCAGCATAGATGGGCTCGTAAGTGTCATTGTGGAGTTTCTAACCTGCTTTTCCACTCCAGCTGTTTAGTCAGGGTGAATACTTCTATCCCGCTCATGAGAGACAGGCCTGACCTGTGTTAGCCACAATGCACCCAGTGACATTTTACAGGCGTGCATTGAACTTGCTCTGGCATAGTGCAAAGCCCATCTAAATGTCAGTGCTTCCTTTAGTGTTCCCAGTGTCTGTTCTGGGTCTGCGGTTGGGTATGAGAATTGATAAAGGTGATGGTTAATCTGAGTAAGGCTGAGTGGAGTCAGAGTGACACAAAGTTGAGGTGAATTGCCAACGAGGTTGACCAGGGGCTGGTGCTGAATGGACAGTCTTCTGCTCTGGGTGCGGTCACTTTGGGGGAGTTCCCGTTGTGTGAATGATATGGCAGAGGGCCTCGGTGGTAATGGATTTGATAATTAAAGGAAGGTTCCTGTGCTGTTAACAAACTGAAAGAAAATTAATTGTACTTAGACGGACTGGGCCACCTCTTTTGTTGGACAAAAGGTTTTAATGTGTAAAATCATGAGTAGAAAAAGATTAGGGGATAGGAAAGACCAGCTTTATACGGAGATAGACTCAGCCCTGGCCTTACAAAGATAGAGCAGACTTCTCCCTCAAAGAGTAATCCATTAAAAGGTTTGAGGATTACAACGTTCAGGGCCAGCACCAAGACTCAGTCCCACCTTTAACCATGCTCCTGATTCTTGTTTTAGGTTAGATCTGAGTCAGTGCCTGACCCTGGGAGATGTTACCACCATCAACCTGACCTTATTACAAGGAGGCGTCGCCTATAATGTTGTCCCCGAAGAGATGATGGCGAGCTTCGATATTCGCATTCCCCCAACTGTGGATCTGAAGGTATCAACTCGGCCAGTCTTAGTCTGTTTCATTGCTGCCATATTTAAGTAGAGATGAGGTGAGGGGGCCTGGTCCACGGGGAGTAGGAGAAGGGCCTGGTCCGTGGGGAGAGTGCGAGGGGCCTGGTCCATCGGGAGAGGTGCATAGTGCATGGGGAGTAAGAGAGAGGTCTGATATGGGGGAAGAGGGGCCTGGTCTGCAGGGAGAATGGCCAGCTCCATGGGGACAGGTGCCTGGTACATGGGGGAAGTGGGGCTGTTATTTGTGAAAATGAGATGTGTTTTATATAGAAAGGGGGGTCCATGTACTAGCCTTCCATGGTCTGCTCCTTTTCCTCTGCAAACGCAGTGTCATTTTTGACCCTGAAATCAGCTTCTAACCCCACCCCGTATCCAAACCACCCTTTCCTATTTTTGTTAGTTTTACTACTCCTCGACACTCCTGTCCTGTCTTAGTTCATGCACTGCTGACTGTTGCAACACACTCTGGATTGTAACCTTTATGGACCCTATCAGCAGAAGCACTGTGTTCTGTCAGGATTTAAACTCCTCACACCTGAGTTCACTGATCTCCATTGACTCCCAGTCAAGCAACATCTCGGTTCCAAAGTTCTCATCCTTGTCTTTTCCCCTTCCTGGGGAGCTGACAGCCCAGTAGTTTTATCATGAGCTGATGTCCTGGTGTACCCGAATTCAAATCCTGCCTTGGCAGCTGGTAGAATTTAAATTTAATTAAAAAATAAATCTGGAATTAAGAATCTACTGATGGCCACGAGTCCATTGTTGATTGTTGGAAAAACCCACCTGGTTCACTCAGGTTCTTCAGGGAAGGAAATTTGTCATCCTCACCTGGTCTGGCCTACATGTGATTCCAGACCCGTAACCAAGGGGTCGAGTGTCAATGGCCCTCTGAAATGGCCGAGCAAGCCATTCAGTTGTGTCAATCGCTGTGAAGTCTCAAAGATATGAAATCAGACTGATCACCAGGGTATTAACCTAGGCACTGGAAATGACAACTGCAGAAACAGCCCACCTGCCTCTGCAAAGTTCTCCTATCTAACATCTGGGGGTTAGTACCAACATTGGGAGATCTGTCTCACAGAGTCGTCAAGCAACAGCCTGACATTGTCTCTAATGTATGATTGCATGTGTGGATGACTCTGTCCTAGACACCATCATCACCATCCCTGGATATGTCCTGTCCCCCTGGCAAGACAGACCTAGCAGAGGTGACAGCACTGTGGTATGCAGTCCTCAACATGGACTCCTGACCCTGTGAAGTCTCATGGCTTTGGGTTAAATATGGGCAAGTAAACTCCTGCTGATTGCCATGTACTGTCCCCCCCCTCGTGTTGAACACCAGTTGGAGGGAGCACTGAGGATGCCAAGGGCGTATAATGTACTCTGGCTCGGCAGCAGCACTCCTGATCAAGCTGGTTGGGTCTGAAAGGCTGGACTGGGCCTGCATCACGTGGTGAGGGAGTCAACAAGAGGGAAAAACCATACTTGACTTCATCCTTACCAATCTGCTGGCTGCAGATGGATCTGTCCATGACAGTATCTGTAAATGTGACCGCCACACCTTGTGGAGACCAAGTCCTGCCTTCACATTGGGAATACCCTCCGTCATGTTGTGTGGCACTGTCACTGTATTGCATAAAACAGACTTTGAAAAGATCTAGGAACTCCAGACTGGGCAACCAAGAGGCACTGAAGGCCATCAATAGCAGCAGAATTGTACTCCAGCACAGTCCGTAACCTCATGGCCTGGCATATCCCCCACTCAACCATTACCATCAAACCAGGGAATCAACTCTGGTTCAATGGAGAGTGCAGGAGGGCATGTCAGGAACAGCACCAGGCATATCTGCAGATGAGATGTCAACCTGGTGAAGCTACCCAACAGGACTACTTGCATGATAAATAACATAAGCAGCAAGTGATAGACAGAGCTAAGCGAACCCACAACGGGTTCTGCAGTGCTGCCCCGTTCAGTCATGAATGGTGGTGGACAATTAAGCAACATGCTGGAAGAGGAGGCTCCACAAATATCGCCATCCTCCATGATGGAGGAGCCCAACACATCAGTGCAAAAGACAAGGTTGAAGCTTTCCCAGCAATCTTCAGCCAGAAGTGGATGTCCATCTTGGCCTCCTTCAGTGGTCCCCAGAATCACAGATACTGGCCTTCAGCCAATTCACTTCTCTCCATGTGATATCAAGGAACTGGTGGAGTCACTGGATACTGCAAAGGCTATGGGCGCTGACAAGATTCTGGCAACAGTACTGAAGACTTGTGTCCAGAATTTGATGCTCCCCTAGCCAAGCTGTTCCAGTACAGCTACAACACCGGCATCTACCTGACAATGTGGAAAATTGAGGAGAAAGTGAGGACTGCAGATGCTGGACATCAGAGCTGAAAATGTGTTGCTGGAAAAGCGCAGCAGGTCAGGCAGCATCCAAGGAACAGGAGAATCGACGTTTCGGGCATGAGCCCTTCTTCAGGAATCAGATTCCTGAAGAAGGGCTCATGCCCAAAATTTCGATTCTCCTGCTCTTTGGATGCTGCCTGACCTGCTGTGCTTTTCCAGCAACACATTTTCAGCAATGTGGAAAATTGCCCAAGTATGTCCTACTGATTAAAAACCAGGACAAATCCACCCCAATTACCGCCCGGTCAGCCTACTTTGACTTATCAGGGAACTGATGAAAGGTGTCATCAACAGAGCTATTGGGCAGCATTTGCTCAGTAATAACCTGTTCAGGTTTTGCCAGGGCCACTCAGCTCCTGACCTTATTACAGCCTTAGTTCAAACATGGACAAAGAGCTGAATTTCAGAGGTGAGGTGAAAGAGTGACAGCCCTTGACAATGAAGGCCTCATTTGACTGGGTGTGGTATCAGAGTGCTCGAGCAAAATTGGAATCAATGGGATATGAGAGAACTCTCTGATGATTGGAGTCATACCTGGAAGATATGGTCAGTCATCTCAGCTCCAGGGCATCTCTGCAGGAGTTCCTCAGGGTAGTGTCCTAGGCCCAACCATTTCTAGCTGCTCTATCAATGTCCTTCCCTCCAACATAATGAGCATGTTCGCTGATGATTGCACAATGTTCAGCACCATTCACAGTCCGTGTCCAAATACAATAAGGCCTAACCAAGACTGGGCTGACCAGTGGCAAGTAACATTTGCAACACACAAATGTCAGGCTACGACCATCACCAGTAAGAGGTCATCTAGCTACCATTAGCAGTGATGTTACCATCACTGAATGCCCCACTTGGGGATTGGCTTGCCGCTCAACTGAACTCACCAAGTGAAACACAGTGGCCACAGGAACAGCTTGGAGGCTAGGAATACTGCGGTGAATAACTCACCTCCTGACTGTCCAATGCTTGACCAAGAATACTCCTCACCTGCCTGGATGAGTGCAGCCCCAACAACACGCAAGAGGTTTGACACCACCCAGGACAAAGCAGCCCCCCTGACTGGCACCACATCCACTCCCTCCACCACCAACGCTCAGTAACTGCAGTGTGTACCATCTACAAGATGCACTGCAGAAATTCACCAAAGATCCTTAGACAGTACCTTCCAAAACTATGAACACTTCCATCTAGAAGGATAGAGGCAGCAGGTACATGGGCACACCACCCCACCCCACCTCCAAACCACTCACCATCCAGACATCAGAAATATTCAGTATTGCTGGGTAAGGATCTTGGAATTCCCTCCCTAATGGCCTTGTGGGTCTACCCACAGCAGGTGTTCAAGAAGGCAGCTCACCACCTTCTCAAGGACATCTCGGGACAACCAATAAGTGCTGCTAGCCAGTGACGCCCACATCCCAACAGCCCAGTGTTCCCCTATCATTGCTGCTCACAGCCTGAATTCTGGCCTCTTGTGTTTCCCAGTTATGGCCGTGCTCCCAGCGGGTAGCATGCCGTTGATACTCCGTTCCAACTTCTGGAATTGCTTCCCACAGCCACGCTGCCTCAAGTTCATCCTTCGCCTCGCTCCGGAAAACCGACCAGGGATTTGGTCATCTGACCCTGTGTGGCTCTGCGTCATATTTAGTTTTAAACTATGGCTGTGAAGAGGGTTGGGCCGATTCCTTCTGTGTTAAATGTGTGATAATCAGCGGGCGTAACTCCTGTCGGCTGTGTGGGTGAAGGACGTGTGACCTGAATGGCAGTACTGAGAGGCCGTGGTGTCTTTTTGTCTTGTTACAGGCCTTTGAAGAGCGAATTAAGACCTGGTGTCAGGATGCTGGCGATGGAGTTGTGTACGAATTTCACCAGGTGATGACAACAACAACAGTGGTTTAATCTGCTCCACACATTTCTCTCCAGTGCCTTTTTATTGTACTTAACAACCGTCTCAGCTTCTTAAAGGTTGTGACAGGCTAAATGCTGAGAGGATGAGAGAGTCTAGACTAGAGGGCATAGTCTCTGAATAACAAGGCACCAATTTCAGACTGAGATGAAAAGGAATTTCTTCTCTGAGGCTTATGTATTTTTGGAACTCCTTGCCGCAGAGCCCTTGAGTATATTTAAGGCTGACTCAGGTTCTGTATCAGTTGGGGAATCAAGGCTTTGTGGGGAAGGGCAGGACAGTGGACGGCAGGATCGTCCTTGATCCCATTGAATGGAGTAGAGGCTGTGTGTGGCCTACCCCGGTTCCTGTTTCTCATGGTCCTAAGAGTCTCAGCTCCCAGAAAACCAGCAGAACCGAGGTGGTGTGTGCTGATAGTCTGAATTTATTATCGGTCACTTGTGGACTCTCCCCTCGTGGACTGGACTCTCCCTGTGTGGGATCTGGTTCTGTCAGGGGCAGACCTTGCCTGGTGCCTGGAGGCTCCGGTATTTTGCCAGGCCCGGTGCATCACCACCATTAGGCCGTTGGGAGGTCACCGCTGGAGCTGCCCCGGGAATCATGAAGCTGGGGACAGAATTCCTGTGTTTGCCAGGGTGCCCTGGATGGGTGAAGGCAGCAATGATACATTTGCTTTCATAGTGAGAGGATTGGCGTGCAGAAGGAGGGATGCCTTGTACAGGAGCTTGGTGAGACCAATGCTGGAGTACTGTGCGCAGTTTTGGTGTCCTTTATCTGAGGAAGGATGTTCTGGCGATGGAGGGAGGCAACAAAGCTTTACCGGTCTGATTCCTGGGAACGTAGGGCTGACATATGGTTCAGCTGGGACTATGTTCACCGAACTTGAGAAGAATGAGGGGGTGCGGGGGGAGGGGGAATATCAGAAACTGACAAAATTCAGACATGGCTACACAGGCTAAACACAAGAATGATGTCCTTCAAAGACAGGGGGTGCAGAAGCAGGGCTCACAGTCATAGGAAACAGGGTTTCAGGCTGAGGTGGGGAAATGTAACCCAGGCCTATGGGATTCTTGGTGGCTGAGGCAAGACCAATGTATTCATTAGGGTAGTGGGATCAAAGGATACAGGAATAAACTGGGAATGGGGACTCAGTTGGACGATTAGTCATTGAAAGGCAGAGCAAGCTTGAAAAGCTGGAATGGCCTACCCCTTTTGCTATTTGCTATATTTTTATGTCGCAGAAAGGCATGGACCAGTCAGTGACATCTATTGACAAGTCTGACCCCTGGTGGAACGCTTTCAGTAGCACATGCCAGAAGCTGTAAGTAAAACTAACTCTGTTCATCAAACTGGGGACTTCAGTGCACACTGACTGCTGTGTGTTACTGTGGGACAATGCACGCTGTCTCACTGCTGGTTTTGGGATTTTTGCTCCAGTCCTTCAACCCTGTCTTACTGTTTCAGGGACATGACCCTGCAATGTGAGATCTTCCCAGCTGCCACAGACAGTCGATACATTCGTGCTGTGAGTATTTCCAGACAATCCCATCCAAGTTCCCGGGAGCTGATCCAGACGGTGGGAGGGCTGTGGGTGTTTGGGAATGTTGCAAGGCAGAGGCCTGTCAGTGAGGGCGGGGTGATATCTTGGGATGCAGCTCAGGATTTGGGGGTAGCACAAGGTGAGAGGTGAAAGTTTAAGGGGGATACACGCGGGAAGTACTTCACACAGAGGGTGGTGGGTTCCTGGAACGCATTGCCAGCACAGGTAGTAGAGGCAGGCACAGTAGATTCATTTAAGGTGCGTCTGGACAGATGCATGAGTAGGTGAGGAGCAGAGGGATACAGATCCTTAGGAATTGGGCGATAGCTTTAGACAGTGGATTTAGATAGGCACAGGTTTGGAGGGCCAAAGGGCCTGGTCCTGGGCTGTAAATTTTCTTTGTTCTTTGTCTTGTTGAGGGTGTGGGGTATGTATACTGGGGAGGGGGAGCGGGGATGTTGGGGGAAGAGGTTGTGATTGGGGGAGAGGCTGTGATGTGGAGAGGGAGGGGGTGTGATGTCGGAGGAGGGGAGCTGTTTGCTGGAGTTTACGGTGAAGTGGGAGGGTTGGTGCTTATGGGTGCCGTTCCCAGTCTGTCCTGATTGCCCCCACCATCTCACCCCTCCGCAGATGGGATTCCCAGCGATTGGATTCTCGCCGATGAACCGGACCCCGATCCTGCTGCACGACCACAACGAGTTCCTCAACGAGAACGTCTTCCTGGCTGGCATCACCATTTATACCGGGCTGCTGAGTGCCCTCGCCAGCCTGCCCCCCATGCAGGCTGATGCCTGAGCGACTGGGGAAGGAAGCGCGACCCCCCCCCTCCCCCTCACCCCGAAACCCACTGTCCCAATTCCCCCTGCCCTCCCCCACCAACTGCTGCCCCCATTCCCATCCTGAATTCTAGCTCCTCCTAACAGCAGCTTTGGAATCCACACTGGTTTACCTCACTTTACTGAATGTTTGGATGATCACTCAGGCTCTCAATAGATCGCCGTCAGCGTTTCCAAGGCGATGGCGTGGCATAATATGTTGATTGTCTTAATCTTCTTACACTTTTCAATGGACTGGCCTTTACTTGGAAAAGATTTCTAGCTTTTTAAAATTATATTTGACTCTCCCCATTGGACCTTCATAAAGACAATTGCCGTTCCACCTGACTCACCCGCCCTGTCGTCTTTACATCCTTCCATTGCTGTGACAGTTTTTAGTACCTCAGCACAAGTCTTCCTGTGTCAGACACTGAGCATAGGTAGACTGTTCAACTGTGCAGGTCTCATGGTATGGTCTGATTAAGTGTAGCTGTGTTCCTGGCAGGGGTTATGGCCAATACAAATGTTCCTCTCCCCTGCTCTCCCTGTTCAGGAGAGAGTTGCATCCCAAAGAGTGGGCAAGCTGATAGAAATGCTGTTGCTAATGAGCAGCAAGAGACCAGGGATCCTACAGTGGGTAACTCCCCTCCTGACTCCTCAAAGCTTGTTCACCATCTACAAGGTCAGGAGTGTGATGGAACACTTCCCCAATTGCTTGGATGGGTGCAGCTCCAAGACCACTGAAGCTTGATACCACTCAGGGCAAAGCAGCCTACTTGATTGACACTGCATTCACAAACATCCGCTCCCTCCACCACCGACGACGCTCAGTAGCAGCAGTGTGTGCTATCTACAAGGTACACTGCAGAAATTCACCAAAGATCCTGAGACAGCCAAACCCATGACTGCTTCCATCTGGAAGGACATGTGGAGCAGATCCAGGGAGCTCCACCCTCTGCAAGTTCCCCTCCAATCATCTGGACATCAAAATCCTGGAATTCCCTCCTTTCAGGATACTGTGGACATGGACTGCAGCAGTTCCAGAAGGTAGCTCACCATCTCCTTCTCGAGAATAACTGCCAAGATAGCAGGGCACTGATTGTCGAGACAACAGCATGATGTTGGGGAATATGTAAGGGAGGGGAATGCTGTTCCCGGGAATATTAGGAATTTAATCTGATTTAAATATGATTTTGTTCTTGCAAAATAAAGCTTGATCGAAAACAATAATGCGTTTTCCTGGTATACTGCTTGCTTTGTTGCTTTCTGTTTATTACTATGCTTGCAGAAGTAGGCCATTCGGCCCAGCTGGTCCATACTAGTCACAGTGCTCCACATGATCCTCCTGTCCACCCCCCCCCCCCTTTTCATTTCACCCCGTCAGTAATTGGCATGAGTCTGGTTTTGTTAAAAGCTGAACTGAAGTTGAGGTTAGGGGAATGTCTCTGGATGTTATTTATAGTTGAAGTTAAAAGTGATGATACGCTATTGACCCTGATAGGTAAGTGGCTGATTTTGAGGAAATACAGAGGAAGGGTAATAAGTAGGTTCCCACCTCGATAGGAGGGGATTCTGTTACTCTCTGGACGACGGAACAACAGGTTTTCACCATATTTATTAACAGCCCTGGTGATGGGAGAGAAAGTGACCAGTCTACCGTGACACAGCAATGGGGGCAGGCCTTAGTCATGAGGATGGCAGAAAAGACTCAGAACTACATGATTTGAGGCGATTGTGTGAATGGGCGGAATGGGATTTTGTTGGAGGCAGGTGCAGGCTCGTTCACGTTGAGAGTAAAATGGACAGAACAGGAAATTGGTGAGGAGTTAGAGACAGTGGATGGATAAATGTAGTTCAGTTGTACGTCAATAAAATTCATGAGCAGATACAGAATTCTGAGAGTAGAACCCTATTCCAGCACCACTCTAATCTAGAATCTGGTTTCCAGCATTTGCAGTCCTTGTTTTTACCCTATTGTTAAGGGTCTGGGAGTAGATTCCTGTAGTTAAATGTCCAAGGGTAGATTCCTTGTGTTAACAGGAGTGGATTCCTACCATTAACATCTGGGAGTAGATTGCTACAGTTAATAGCTATGAGTAGATCCCTGCCATTATATCTGGAGTAGATTCCTACTGCTAACAGGCTGGGAGAAGATTCTACTATTAATGCTCTTGGAGTAGATTCTTGCTGTTAACAGTCTAGGAATAGATTCCTGTCATTATATTGTCTAGGAGTAAATTCTGACTGTTAATGTTCTAGGAGTAGATTCCAACAGTCCTGGAGTAGATTCTTACTGTTAGATGATATGTATTTGTGACCAATTATATTTAGCCAATAAATTCCAAGCAGCCAATAATACAGTAACCAGAGTCTCAAGCCTCTGCATTTTCCAGCAAAACATGAACTTCTTTGTATTTAAAGAGATAAGCAAGATGGACAGTCTTAACATAGATCATCACTATGTAATGAATATACTCATTTTTACCTGATACTTCCCCCTCCCTGAGATTTTTTTTTAGAAATTACAAAATTAATAGGTATTTACTTCCAACTGGTTCCCCCCTCCACACCTGTGAAATCTAAATTTCCTCAATTCCAGGCATTCCTAATGGCAAAATGTTGATTTACCATCTGGTAGTTGTGCACATCTTCATTCTTTGTTCTTGTTACTTTCACAATTGTTTCAAGCCAATCTGTTTGCTGTTTTGTTTTGCGACAAGGTTCTGTGAGGACCTTTGCAGATCTTTCTCCACGAGCAGTAAGCTGGAACAAAATGTTACCCATTTCTGTTCCCTTCACAAAATCCAGAATGATTAGATTAGATTCCCTACAGTATGACAACAGGCCCTTCGGCCCAACAAGTCCACATTGACCTTCTGAAGAGTAACCCACCCAGACCCATTCCCCCACCCTATATTTACCCCTAACTAATGCACCTAACACTATGGACAATTTAGCATAGCTAATTCACCTGGCCTGCACATCTTTGGTTTGTGGGAGGAAACCCATGTAGACACGGGAAGAATGTGCAAACTCCACAGGAATCAAATCCAGGTCCCTGAGACAGCAGTGCTAACCACTGTGACACCTTGTTGCCCTGATATTAGGCTTCACCTGCATTCGGTCGGTGTGTGACAAAGTTAGCATTTTCTTTGCTAAACTGCAGGCCTTCCTGCAACTTATTTTAACTATCATGACTCAGTGAGCCATTACAAACACAAAATCAAAGTTGCAAGTTGAAAAGGTTCTCAGGAAACACCCAGATAAATTGAAGCTATTGAATCGACCTAAGCTATACTCATCTCGATGGCAATGTGACAGTCCCTAGGATTACTTCACAACTTTAGTTTAAGTATCCCTCGTTTAAAACTCCTCCTTTAATCTGAAGAAGGACACTTCACATCCCTTTAAGGTCTATCAAGTGTTTTACTCAGAAGGTTGTTTATTTCAAAGTTAAAAGTCACACAACCCCAGGTTATAGTCCAACAGGTTTAATTTGAAGCACACTAGCTTTCGGAGCGACGCTCCTTCATCAGGTGATTGTCACCTTGCATTTGAGGACAGAATGTCTTGGGGGAGTCAGCAGATATCCCCTTTACTGGAATTGGAACAACCACCTGATGAAGGAGCGACGCTCCGAAAGCTAGTGCTTCCAATTAAACCTGTTGGACTGTAACCTGGTGTTGTGTGACTTTTAACTTTGTACACCCCAGTCCAACACCGGCATCTCCAAACCTTGTTTATTTCAGAAACCCTATGTCAGAAGATAGGGGAACTCAGTTACTGATCATGCTTAAACTGGAGATTAACATATTTCTGACTGCCAGTAATGTAGTTGGATATGCAGATGGGGGGGGGAGAACAAGCATTGAAATGGATCAGTAGCTACTATTAAATGGCAGGGTAGCCTTGATGGACTGAATGGCCTATTCCTATTCCCATGTTCCTTCTACATTGACCTAACATGGGCCAGCCTTTCAATAAATATGTCCCATTGTCCAAAAGCTCGGTTCCCTGACACCCTGGAAAAGTTTACATTGCATACGTGGATGAATATATGCTTGCACACTTTCTCAAGAGCTCTGTTAGTAATAAACACCCAAATGAGCGCATTGTAAGTGGAGGTGGAGTTGTGTCACTATGGTCCAGGCGTGAGGATTGCATTCTGCGAATCTTGCATTTGAGGACAGATGTCTTGGGGGAGTCAGCAGATATCCCCTTTACTGGAATTGGAACTAACTTGGGTTTATATACATCAGATCCACATCACTTGCCTACCATTTAAAAGTAAGGTTTTCCCATATCTCTGAATACTACAAGATATTTTTGAAAACATTGAAAATATGAGCTAGGTTTTCCTGGTAGGCAAGTCCACAAACTAATGTCGTCAGGGGTTGGAGAGTGCCAATGTCAGGCTGTCTCATGTTTCCAGAGAGCAGTCACTCTGACAATTATTATAACACCCACTAGATGGCACTGTTTTATCATAAATCTACTGTTGTATACTGAAAATATTGCTCTAGCTTTTCCTTCTGAGAATACATTTGTACGTTCTGATTCTCTTACATTGGCCCTGACCATGTTGTTCAGAGTCTTTCAATAGCTGTTCATATTTTTGTCTGCAGGTGCACATTGCTCTCTGTCTTTCTTTGTGTGTGTGTATCTCTCTCAGTGTGTACATCTCTGGTCTTGTATGTGTGAAGGTACGTGGAAACCATTTTCCCCTTGAGTCTGTTGCATGATTAAATGAAATCATTGATGTTTGTGACCTGTATTCGCATCGTTTCAGCTCGTACACAATTTATACATCTGAGATTTGAATTGCAAAATTATCAACAATTTTTTTTCAGTAGACAATTCTGATCTGTTCTCCTCCTCTCTCGCTTCCCTCCCTCTCACTCCACACCCTCTCACTCCCTCTCCATCTCACTCCTCTCTCTCTCTCCATCACTTTCCCTCCCTCTCTCAGATCTGAAGAAAGGTTGTTGGGCCCGAAATATTTACTCTGCAATTTCTCTCCACGGATGTTGCCAGACCTACTGAGTTTTTCCTGCAATTTCCAATTTTGTTTCAGATTTCCAGCCTCTGCAGTTCTTTGATATTTGTGGGTAATGCAGTCCTGAAAGTTTCAGGGTAGGTTTATGACAGCTCCTGCTCTCTCCATGTGTTAGGAGTCAAAGGTACTGCCATATATTGACCCCTCTATCACTGTTAAGTTGTTGCTGTGTCACACTGCAAGTGGTCTCAGGAAAATGGAGTCTGAGACCTTGATATCTTCAGGTCACATGTGGTGATGATATCAGGAGCATATTGTTTAAATTATATCCTAAAACTACAAGGGTGCTAGCAACTGAAACTATAACTCTCAATATCATTTTGCAAAGCTAAGCTTTCACCTGGACTGCTTCCAATGCAGTCTGTCTTTATATTGTGGGAAATTTGGATTGGTGTTATTCTATCCCATCATCCCTCCATCATAAGGTCAGAAGTGGGGGATGTTCTCTTAACATTTGCACAATATTCAGCATCATCCGTGCTCAGATACTGAAGTGGTTCATGACCAAATGCAACAAGATCTGGAGATTATTTAAGTTTGGGCTAACAAGTGGCAAGTAACACTCATGCCACACAAATGCCAAGCAATGACCAACAAGACACAATCTAATTACTGCATATTCAATAATGTTACCAGCACAGAATCTCTCGCTATCAACATGCTTTGGATTACTATTGATCAGAAACTCAACTGGACTCACCTTAAATACACAACTACAAAGGCAGATCACAGGCTGGGAAGCCTGCGGTGAGTAATTCAGCTCCCCACAGCCTGTCCAACATCTACAAGTTAACACTCCCCACTTGCCCGGATGTGAGTTGGAGTAGGTTGAAATGTGAATGTGTGGAGATTAGGATGTAAGTGAATGGCAATGCAGATGTGGGTTTGAGGGGATTAGGATGTGAGTGTGGGGGCAGTGTGATGTGAGTGTGACATACACACACGTACACAGTTGCAGACACACTCGCACACATTCTCACTCGCATGCACATGCACACACACATTCATATTGTCTCACACACATTCACAGACACATGCATTCTCACAGATACTCCCACACATACACTCTCACACACCCAAACTCTTCCATACATATGCACATACACTCACATCCTTATCCTCTAACCATATATCCACATGCACACACTCACCCACTGCACACAGACACAGATATACACAAAAAACACACCCACACAGACACTCACACTTCCCACCCACTCACAAACAAAGAAAGCAGTTTCTGTACAGAGCTAGAATTGGGACCCAAGAACCCAGCAGGAACTGAGGGTGGTTCTAATATGGAGTCACTATGGAGGCAGTACAAATGGAATAAGCCTGGAATAAACAAAAATCTCAGTCATAAGGAATGGAAAGTGGGGAGATTAGCCGAGTGGAAGAGATTGACACAGGCAAACATTTGGTAGTCCATGTGCCAGCCTGGGAAGTGAAGATGAATTGGAGTGAATTCCTGGGCGCTGTGGCATGCACTTATTTAGTTCCCTGAGAAATGAATCACAAAACCATGGTATACAAATCATTTATGGTTGAAATGAAATGTTGTACATGGAGAGTTCTGTGCAGGAGGATGGTTTAAAATATAAGTGCCTGGCAGAATTTAATTGTGAGTGCTTATTTTGTTTGGTGACATTTCTCACAGTCTGACTTTGTCTGGGAAATGTGGAAACCTGTTGCACAATGGTTTCAATAAATGACTGGGAATTTGAATTTCCTTTTAAAGGTTACCAGTTGGGCAAATCTTTAGGAGATTCGATCACTTAAGCACTGTTTGATAATGTTGCATTTGCCTGAACTGTTTATTGAATGTTTGTCTTCATGTTACATTGTGAGGTGACCTCAAAACATCCAGGAGAAGAGAAGGATTTAAGGGAGAAGAACTCATTGCTACTGTAATGTTTCCTCATGATGGACTGGGTTGAGAAAGCAGGCATTTTTCAATGGGTCAGCAGAGCATTACATGCTCTTAGTAACTCCAATTTTCCACAAGAAATTCTCCCCAGTTTTTGTCTCTCACTTTCCTGTGGTGGGGAGCTGGTGGATGGTGGATCCTCAGGGGTGTTTGGGTAGGAACTATTAAGGTGGAAAGTGGGGGGGTGGCGCAAAGTTGTGAGGATGGGGAATGGAGGGGTGAGGGTAGGGACTAGGATGAAGTTGTGAGGGTGGATAATGAAGGGGGTAAGGCTGGGGAGTGAGGGGATTGCGAGTGGGGAGTTGGAGAGGTTGTGAGAGTGGGACTGGGGGGGTTTGAGGGTGGAGAATGAGGGGGAGTTGTGAAAGTGGGCAGTCAGGTGAGAGTTATGGGGGAGAGAAGTGGGGGATTTGTGAGGTTGTAGGGTAGTTGTGAAGGTGAAGAATGAAAGGGGTAAAAGGCTGCGGTATGAGGGGATTGAGACTGGGGAGTTGTGAGAGTGGGAATGGGGGGCTTGAGGGTGGGAGGTGGGTAGTTGTGAGGGTGGGGGATAATTGTGAAAGTGGGGAGGAAGGGGGAGTTGTGAGCATGTTGTAAAGGTGGGGTGTGAGGGGGAGTTGTGAGGGTGGGGGATAGTTGTGAGGGTGGGGAGTGAGGGGGAGTTGTGAGGGTGGGGGATAGTTGTGTCAGTGGGGAGTAAGGGGGAGTTGTGAGCGTGTTGTGAGGGTGGGGAGTGAGGGGGAGTTAGGGTGGGGATAGTTGTGAGGATGGGGAGTGAGGGGGAGTTGTGAGGGTGGGGGATAGTTGTGTCAGTGGGGAGTAAGGGGGAGTTGTGAGCGTGTTGTGAGGGTGGGGAGTGAGGGGAGTTATGAGGGTGGGGATAGTTGTGAGGGTGGGGAGTTGTGAGGGGAGTTATGAGGGTGGGGATAGTGGTGAGGGTGGGGAGTTGTGAGGGTGGGGGAGAGTTGTGAGGGTGGGGGATTGTTGTGAGGGTGAGGAGTGAGGGGGAGTTGTGAGGGTGGGGGATAGTTGTGACAGTGGGGAGTAAGGGGGAGTTGTGAGCGTGTTATGAGGGTGGGGAGTGACGGGGAATTATGAGGGTGGAGGATAGTTGCGGGGATGGGGAGTGAGGGGGAGATGTGAGGGTGGGGAGTGAGGGGGAGTTGTGAGGGTGGGGATAGTTGTGAGGGTGGGGGAGAGTTGTGAGGGTGGGGGATAATTGTGAGGGGGAGTTATGAGGGTGGGGAGTTGTGAGGGTGGGGAGTGAGGGGGATTGTGAGGGTGGGGAGTTGTGAGGTTGGGGGTTAGTTGTGAGGGTGGAGAGTGAGGGGTGAGGGTTGGGAGTTATAGGGAGAAGGTGGGGATTGAGGGGGAATTGTGATAAGACAATAGGTGCAGGAGTAGGCCATTCTGCCCTTTGAGCCTGCACCACCATTCAATATGATCATGGTGATGGTTTGCAGTCAGGGTTAGTGAGGGTGGGGGGGCTGAGAGTGCAGAGTCGGGGGCTAGTTGTGAGGGTGCGGTGTGAGGGGGAGTTGTGAGGTTGGGGGATAGCTGTGAGGGTGGGGAGTTTATTTATTGTGCAGGATCCATCTAACAATAAAAAAAAGGACAAATGAGATTGTAAACCTGAATGCTTCTGTGGATTTTATATCCGAGCTCACACCCCAGTGTGTCTGTGGAGACACTCTGAGTTTGTTTTGACCAATCAAGAATCTGCTCTGGCCAGCTCTCTGACCAATCGAGTGGTGTGTACCGAGGTCAACTCCAGAACAAACCCAGATCTAACTTGGTCAAAACCACCATTTGCTCGTATCAATGTCCTCCCCTGCTGTCCCTCCCTGCTGCAATATCTCCCCCTCTCTCTCCCTCCTCCCTGCAGCAATATCTCCCCCTCTCTCTCCCTCCTCCCTGCAGCAATATCTCCCCCTCTCTCTCCCTCCTCCCTCTTTGCGTCTCGAGATCCCCATTCCCTGTGTTTTTATGTCTTTCTATTTTTCTTGCTCCCTCTCCCTAGTTTCTGTCACTCTCCCCTTACTCCAGCTTCTGTCTGCCTGCTTCCCTCTCCTTTTGAGTGTTTCTTAGTGAGTGTGGGAAAAGACAGAGAGAGAGAGAGGTGGGGTGGGGGGTGGGGGGTGGAGCGAGAGAGAGAGAGATTGCACCCAGCTGTTTCAGTTGGATTACTGAGGGGATATTTTCTAGGCAGCAGCCATTCTGTTTATATGACAGTGCAAGAAGCAGTGATAAGGGCACACACAGAGATTATACTGAATAAGGGGTAGACAGGTAGGGATGTGTGTGCAGGAGGCATATTAGTGAACTGATGGATGGAATTGATACAACTGTCTCTGAGCCCCTGGCTCCATGGATATAATCAGCAGTCAACTGGTGATGGAGAGCTGTTAAGGCTGACTGACTCTTCCTAAATGTGTTTGAGTGCATCTGAGAGACAACAGCAAAAATACGGGCATTTCAGCTGGCTCCAGGCTTGTTTGTCAGTGACTATCCATTGTAATGTGTCGCGTTGCTGTTTTTCACAGCCAGCAATCTGAGCTTCTCTCAGTAAAACTTCTTGGGAAGATTTTAATTTTCTTACAAAGATAAATAAAGACATAAAAAAAAGACACACCTCGTTTCCTCACTGACTCAGTCCATGAACACACACGCAAACAAATATATGCATGGATAATTATATACATTCAAATACACACAAACGCGTATACACACAAATGTATGCATGTATATACACACAAATGTACACATATACGTACACAAATGTATATGCACACAAATGTACACACACATAACACAAATGTGCATACACATATACACACACGTATATGTACATATACATACACAGATACATATGCACACGAATGTACATACACAAATGCATTCACATAAATACTTACACGAATGCATAACGCACATACCCATATAGGTGTATGCACATATACACATATAAAGACACAAATGTACACACAAAAGTATACACAAATATGTATGCACACAAATATACACACAAACAGATCCCTGAAAGTTGCCACCCAGGTTGATAGGGTTGTTA
Organism: Hemiscyllium ocellatum; assembly: GCF_020745735.1. Lineage (NCBI taxonomy): Eukaryota > Metazoa > Chordata > Chondrichthyes > Orectolobiformes > Hemiscylliidae > Hemiscyllium > Hemiscyllium ocellatum. Next base: position 71,512,621 of record NC_083414.1, read on the forward strand.
AGAAGGCATACGGTGTGTTGGCTTTTATTGGTAGAAGGATTGAGTTTTGGAGCCGTGAGGTCATGTTGCAGCTGTACAAAACTCTGGAGCAGCCACACTTGGAGTATTGCGATCAGTTCTGGTCACCGCATTATAGGAAGGACGTGGAAGCTTTGGAAAGGATTCAGAAGAGATTTACCAGGATGTTGCCTGGTATGAAATGAAGGTCTTATGAGGAAAGGTTGAGGGACTTGAGGCTGTTTTCGTTAGAGAGAAGAAGGTGGAGAGGTGATTTAATTGAGACATATAAGATAATCAGAGGGTTAGATAGGGTGGACTGGTATCAAATATGCACTCAAATACTACCAACATACACACATATACATAATTAAACAACTCCATCACCAGATATAAATGTATGCAAATGCAAATACACATGCAGAAACACAAAGGCACATGTGCACCCTCAAATATATGGGTACACTTTCATTCAAAAATGCACTGTCACATAGATGTACACTTGCATACACAAGTATCGACAAATGCACACACATACACAAATACCCACACACAAATACACACACATACAAACACAAAGACACACACATTCACACTCACACACACAAATACACACATACAAACACAAATACACACAGACACAGACACACACACACACATATCACGTGAGCGATGTTTTTATCTCAAGATCTTCAGAAACTGGATGTATGACTGATTTGTATTGTTAGTCTTAACAATTAAATCAATGCCTGGAAAATTGCAACTTCTGATGGTAATTCCCTGTTTCCGAGGTTCTGAGTGAATGTCTCTAAATCTGAGTTAAAGTTGGATAGTTTGGACAGTCCCAAGATCATTACTCAGGAAAAGATAGACGTTTTCAAATTTCAGTAACTCCACATCTGGCCATTGATTCTCTCTTATCAGCCCCTCATCTGAATCCCCCTCCCACCTGAATGTTCCCTCCCACTCGAATGCTCTCTCCCATAGTCCCAGAACCTGACTACCCTCTCAACCAATATGAGTAGACCTCTGACCTGACCTCATCAGAAAGCCCGCAGGTGGACCTGAATACCCCCACACCCACTCTTCCTGCCCCATCTCACCCATTATCCTGCCATTAGCCCATGTCAGGCCTTGTTAGCTACCGCTGCCATTTCTCACTTCTCTGTTCCCTAACACCATACAGTATCAAGGCTATGAGCCAAAGGCAAGAGAATGGGATTAGGATCGATAGATGTTTGGTGACCCGTACAGATAAGGTGGGCAGGGGGGGCCTATTTCTGTTGCCTTATAACTCTATTACTTACCTCGGCAGCTAGTGTGTTTAAAACAAGTTTGGAGCATTGGTGTCTGTACTGACTGTTTCAGGGCTGTTTGCATGAAGGAATACGTCCTGGAGCTGTATTGAAAGTCATAGTTGAACCAGTTTAGTGCTTAGGTAGATGATCAGGTTCAGGTGGAACTGGATGGTTATCTTGATCTCCATTTCACCTCTAGGTAACTAAACAACAGACACTTGCAACTCCCAACTGACCAACCAGCAAGAAATGTTGAGGTTGCAGAGGGGCTTCTTAGGAGTACTGTGTTGCCCTGTTGCAGGAAGGATGTTATTAAGTTGGTGAGGGTTCAGGAAAGATTTACAAGGACATTGCCAGGAATGGAGGGCTTGAGTTATGAGGAGAGGCTGGAATAGGCCGGAACATTTTTCCTTGGAGTGTAGGAGGTTGAAAGGTGACCTTATAAGAGATTTATAAAATCAGGAGGGACATAGATAGGGTGCATTGCAAGGGTCCTTTCCCTAGGGTGAGGGAGTTCAAAATTAAGTGGGGGGGCACATTTTTAAGGGAGAGGAGAAAGATCTACAAGGGACCTGAGGGGCAACTTTTTCACAGAGAGGGTGGTTCATGTGTGGAATGAACATTCAGAGGGTGGATGCAGATATAGTTATAACATTTAGAAGATTTTGGGATAAGATCATGTACAAGAAAGGTTTGGAAGGATATGGACCAAATGCAGGCAAATGAGACTAGTTTAGTTTGGGAACATGTTGGATTGAAGGGTCTATTTCCATGCTGTATGTCTCTATGACCATCAACATAAAACATTGTTAGAACACCTAATTGTATCTCAACCTCGACTGAAAATCCAAACCACTTTATCATGTTGCAAATTATCCTTCACAACAAACAACCTTCACACATTAATGTAAAAGGCGCATTGATGGAAAGTAGCTTGTGCAGGACTAATGTGTGTTCCAAGTTTTCCCTGACAGGTTCTGCTGTCTCACACTGCCCGGCAATTCCTGTGACTGGAGATAAAGAAGAGAATCAAAGCCATCAGTCCAGTGTTCCCACACTCAGGGGTTGCAGGGACTTCTGGCTTGTTTAAGAAAGGACAAGCTTTTGGCACAGAGAGTGTTTCACGTGTGGAATGAGCTACCAGAGGAAGTGGTGGATGCAGATATAGTTGCAACATTTAAGAAAACATTTGGATATGTACATGATATAAGTATATATCTATAAGTACATAACCAAGATCCTATCTGACCTCTCAGGTGGATGTGAAAAACTCTTGAGGAACAATTGGAGAATTCTCCCCAGTCAACATCTTCAATCTCACACATTACCACTAAAGCTAATTATGTGGTTGTCTATAGGTGATGCCATTTGGGGGAGCTTCCTTTGCGCAAATTGGGTCAATGGCTTACTTATAGCATCATTGAGGTTTGGAGGTATGTAATTGGCTGGGAGGGGCTTGGGAGGCACCTGGGTGTCTAACATAATGGGTAAAATGGTGAAGCATTTCCATTGCTTGTTCTGTGTGATATGTGTGCAGGATTCTACTGTAGTCACTGTGACAGAGTGCCTGTGACAGAGGGAGGGGATAGCATAATTCTAAGAGGACAATTGAAAGAGGCTGGAAAGGAACAGTCTGCTCACCGTGAACAGGAGCTCATTCATTGCGAATACTGAGATGTATGAAAATTAAATGAGAAACGTGACCCATTTGCATCAGATAAGATCAGCAGTTAACAGGTTCACTCGACTCCTCTACACCAAAGTTGGGAGATAATGAACCACTTTTCGCACAGAATTTATCCCGAGCTTTTGAACAAGATCTTCAATATGGCAGGTTTTTGGACAAAGGCTGAGTTTAATTAATTCTCTGTACAAATATTGTTACATTAACAATGCTACATTTCCATCAGCCACAGCACAGACTGTGATTACTAACTGGCAGCCAATCTCATAACTCAGAGGAATCTTTTCAAACTGGTTATGTATAAAATTGCTTCACTGGGTGCAGACTGCCAATCTAACTGACTCCAGGACACCTTTCTGTTATAAACTCATCCTTAGAATCTCAGAATCCCTACAGTGTGGGAGAAGGTGATTCAGTGCATAGTAATGCTGTTGACACACCTCACCAAGACGAAAGTCGAGAGCATGGTGCTGGAAAAACACAGCAGGTCCAGGCAGCATCCTGGATGAAGGGCCTTTTCCCGAAACATCGACTTCCCAGCACCACACACTCGACATGAACACCGCACCAAAGCCCATCCCCCAGTTCTCGTAAACCCTTGGCTAATCGCCTAGCCTGCATATCCCTGAACACTATGAGCAATTTAGCACAGCCAGTCCACCTTAACTTGCAGATCTTTGGACTGAGGGAGGAAACTGGAGCAGACATGGGGAGAACGCACAAACGCCACACAATCACCTGAGGGTGGAATTGAACTTGGGTCCCTGAGGCAGCAGTGCTAACCACTGAGCCACCGTGCCACCCTAAGTGGCTTCTTGACCTCTGTGTTTTACTTGTCTTCCCCCCTCCTCTCTTTTTTCTCTTTCTCTCTCTCTCGCTCTCTCTCTCTCTTTCTCTCTCTCTCTATCTCTATTCTACCTCCCTCTCTCTCTCTCTCTTCATTCACTCACCATGCTTCTGTGAGATCCAGACGATTGATGTCTACTATGTCAATCCCCTTTAGCATCTTATAATAGCTTAAAAAGAAGATCTAATTGAAGTGTTATAAAATGTTAAAGGAGATTGACAAAGCAGTCGCAGAGAGGGTGCTTCTTGTTGTGAGTCAATCTGGAACAAGAGATCTTAGTTTTATGAATAAGGGTGGTAGATTGAAAACAGGGAACTACTTCTCTCAAAGGGTCGTGTACCTCACTACCCCAGAGTACAGCGGACGATGGCAGACTAAATAAACTTGAGGAGGAGATAAACATCTTTTTAATTACTGGAAGGTTGAAGGGTTTTGGGGAGTAGGCAGGAATGTAGAGTTGAGGCCAAGACGGGATCAGCCATGATGAATGACTGAGGGGCTGAATGGCCTTTTCCTGCCCTAAGCTCTTATGTTCTCTCCTGTGAGCGATTGCGATTAGAATGATAACAGCAACAATTTGTATTTATGTAACACCTTCAAAGTTTAAAACACCCCACAATATGAAGCACAACTAAGGAGAGGTGGTGGCGTAGTATTAATGTCACTGTGCTGGTAAAGAGAATGTTCTGGAAGGCTATGGTTTTGCATTCCCACTACAGGAGATGGGAAAATTTGAATTGAATATAAGGAAAAAAAACTTAAAAGTGGTCATTCAGTCGAATAAATAGGTTGTGTTGTGAAATGTGTTTGATCTTTGATATGTGTCTTCCTGTCTGTGGGAGCCAAGCCCAGAGTTGCCCACCCCCCGCCCCCACACAGTATTTACCCTCTGGTCTCTATGGCATCAGGCAGAGGATTTCAGGACTGTTCATCCATGAATCCCAAAAAGCTCACATTCAATTCAGTAGGGAATTGTAGGGAAGCCAAATGGAAAACTGACCTTTATTTCAAAGGGTATGGAATATAAAAGCAGGGAGGTCCTTACTAAAACTAGTAAGGGCACTAGTCAGACATGCAGCTGGAATACAGTGAGCGGTTTCTGTTCCTATATTTAAGGAAAGACAAATTGGCATTGGAAGTTCACTGGGCTGATCTTGGCTATGGAGCGATTTTTGTGTGAGAGATTGGGCCTGTACTCGATAGAGTTGAGAAGAATGAGAGTTGACTTTATTAAAATATACAAGATTCTTGAGGGGCTTGGCAGGGTTGAAGTGGAAAATTTGCTCCCCATTTTGGGAGAATCTAGTAGCAGACAGCATCACCTCAGGGTAAGTGGTCATACGTTTAAGGCAGAGACAAGGAGAGATTTATTCTCCCAAGGGTAGTGAATCCATTGAATTCCTTCCCCCGAGGCTAGGTTGTTAAGTACATTCAGGCATGAGACTGATTCTCAATCAGTTAAGAGAATCACGGGTTATGGGAGTAAATGCAGGAAAGTGGAATAGAATAAAATCCCTACAGTGTGGAAACAGGCCCTTCAGTCCAACACTGACCCTCCGAAGAGTAACCCACCCAGACCCATTCCCCTACCCTATATTTACCCTTGACTAATGCACCCAACCTAGACATCTCTGATCATTATGGGCAATTTAGCATGGCCAATTCACCTAACCTGCACATCTTTGGATTGTGAGAGGAAACCGGAGCACCTGGAGGAAACTCACGCAGACACGGGGAGAATGTGTAAACTCCACACGGACAGTCACCCGAGGCTGGAATCGAACCTGGGTCCTTGGTGCTAAGGGGCACCAGTACATACTACTGTGCCACCCCACGGAGTTGTGAATGATCATTTCAGCCATGATATCATTGAATGGCAGAGCAGATGTGATGGGCTGAATGAGCTACTTCTGTTCCTATACCTTAGAATGTGGATGGATGGATGGATGACCCCAAGCACTTGGCCAGCAAAGACACCTCGAGGACTGGATCACCGATTGTGGGATCTTGCTGTGCACGAATTGGCTGTTGTATCCCTTGCAAAGTTAAGGGTGCTTTTGACCTTGACAGGAGTTGGGTCAGTATAAATTCTTCCTTCTTCCTTCATCCCCCTACACTGGACTCCGTCCCACAGTTTTTCAGGGAGTTATTACCTCCTTCAATGGGGTGGCTCTGGGATGAGACAGAATGGATGGTGGGGTGGAGGGCTGGAGGTGGTCATTGCTACCTACAAACAGTGGGTGGGGGAGAAGTGCTCTTGGTGATTGATGTGAGGTGAATTTGTGATCTGAATTTGATACCATTACAGAAACCAATAGCATATAGATTGCGTCGAGTGAATCTGATCACAACTGGGAAATAAAAGAGCTTAACAATTTCACACAAGAAGCCTCACTGGCCCCACTGCCCAGGGAATCGATGAAATCAGAAGTGGAGGATATCTGATCCAGACCACAAGGGGGTGGTGTTGTTACATCTCAGTGGAGCATTGGTCAATCCAGGGCAAAACCAAAACAGCAACAACCTTACAGTAACTTCATTCAGCTAACGCCTTTACATAGGAGCGAGTCCCAAGGCAGCCCATAGAGAATTATCCTTCAAGGTTTGACAAAGTGCCAAAGTAGGAGACATTAGCTGGGGCTACAGAGAGCTTGGCCAAAGAGGTCAGTTTAATGGGGCATCTTAAAGGAAGAGAAACAGAATGGAGAGTTTTAAAGTGAAGGCACTTGTCTGAACAGGATCCAATGTGAACACACAGAAGCCAGGGCAGGGGGGGGTGGTTCTGGAGTGTAGAGGTTAAGACATGGTCAGCTGTGTTTTGGATGGCCTTGGTTTGACAGAGGGTATGGTATGCGAGACCACGCCATTAGTGCACTGGGATAAAATGAGCAAAGGTACAAGTGAGGGCTTCAGCAGCCAATCAGCTGGGTAAGGGGCAGAGTATGGGAACTCTGACTGTTCATTAGTGAACCGTATCAATTAGTTTTGCCTCTGATGGCCTGACCGTATTGCCTGAATTCTCGTTTGAGACGGAATGTGGCTATCTGGTCCATCATATCCTCTGGAAGAGTAGTCTCCTTAGTCCCACTATCTTGCTCCTTTCCTGCAATCTATAAAGTTACTATTGAAGCTGCTTTCCTTACTCCTTCAGTAGGTGGAATTGAACCCACTTCTCACGACAGGGTTGGTGACAGGGGTAGGGTGGGCCATTTGTTGAGTGGGTGCCAACCCTACTGCCAACTGAAGGAGTGAAGTGACCAAATGCTAGGCGCCTATGAAGGTCTCAGATCCCAGCCCCAAATGGGATGGAGGGGTTGCAGGAAGTGGGGGCTTGGTCCTGGGTGCGGTTTCAAAAGCACATGGTGCCTGAATGAGGGGCCCAGTATCGCGATGGAGCTTCTGTGAAGCAGTGTGAGGTGTGAACCCATCCTACCATACGTATCCTTCTGTGAACCTCATCCAGCACCACGCTGGATCTTCCATCAGATTCCCTCTGGAATCTAAAACAGCAATTCCAGGCCATAAGGATCAAAATCAGGCCATTCGGCACATCGAGTCTGCTCCACCGTTCAATGGTGGCTGATGGGTTTCTCAATCTCATTCTCCTGCCTTCTCCCCCTAACATTGACCCCCCCCCCCCCCTTACCAATCAAGAACCCATCTATCTCAGTCTTAAATAGACGCAATGACTTGGCCTCCTTAGCCCACCACAGCAATGAGTTCTACAGATTCACCACCCTCTGGCTAAAGCAATTCCTGCCCAGCTCAGTTGGCCCTTCACTCTGAGCTGTTCTCCCGGGTCCTATTGGTGGAAACATCAGAGCAATTTGCTGCCTTAAAAATAACGTTCACACCCTCCACCCTCTGATTCTTAACATCTTCCCCAAGCATAGAGAGCACCTCTGTCAAACCTCCCCTCTGCCTTCCCAGCTGGCCCGAGAGGAAAAACTGCAGTCTCTCAGCAGAGTAAAGCTTCCTCATTCTGGTCAATCTCAATGGTAGTCTCTTCAGGTAGCGTCTCGGGGACAGAACCCAGTCCTTCAGTGGAGCTAGAGCCATAGAGTCATAGATTCAAAGAGTCATATAACACAGAAGCAGAGCTTTTGCACCAATTGTCTATGTTGACCAAGTTTCCGAAACTAAACGCATCACAATTGCTTGTGTTTGGCCCATATTTCTCTAAACCTTTCCTATCCCTGTACCTGTCTTTTTAAATGTTGTAAATGTATCCACATCTACCACTTCCTCTGGCAGCTTGTTCCATACATGCACCATCCCTCAGTTCCCTTTTAAATCTTTCTCCTCTCACCTTAAACCTATGCCCCGTACTTTTGAACTGCCACACCGTAGAGAAAAGACCCTATCTATGCCCCTCGTGATTTTGAAACCTCTCTTAGGTCGCCCCTCAGCCTCCTACACTCCAGAGCAAAACAAGTCCCAGCCTATCCAGCCTCTCCTCATAAGTCAAACCCTTCAGTCTCGTTGATATCCTTGTCAATTGTTTTTGCATTCTTTCTAGTTTAACAACGTCCTTTCTCTAGCAGGGTGGCCGGAACTGTACACAATACTCATAAGGTGGCCTCACTAATGTCTTCTGCAGCCGCAACATGACATCCCAACTCCTGAACTGAATGGTTTCAGTAATGAAGACAAGCAACTTCCAGCCCAGGTATTTAGCAGTGAATCATTGCCAGCCAACCTGATAGTTTAATCTAGCAGTGTGGCACGCTAGGCAGTCCCAATCCTGAAGAGTACTGTTGTCTTTCAGTTGCTAACATGAGGTCATTGCTTTTCAAAACTAACGCCCCAAATCAGTTCTATCTAAGTGTCTGACGCTCCAGCTAACAGTCTGGGCCGCAACAATGTCACAAAGAGAACAGAAGGGTCCACTGTCCCCAGTGTACTGAGTACAAACTCCTGCTGAAGGCACTCACTCAAGGTGACAGTGTTTGGGGGACAGCGATAATGCTTTAGGAATTTAAACACAAGATTCGGACACCCACAGTCATTCAAATAGAAACGATCCATCGCAGCGAAAATATAACTTTGACTCTGTGTGGCCCTGACTCAGAGGGCAAGGCAGAAAACAGAAGTCTGCAGACTCAGACTCAGGGACTGGGAGACTTGCACAGATAATCTAGGCTGACAGTGCTGTACGATAAGATATAAGAACAGAAGTAAGTCATTGCAACACAATGACATCCTGGCTGATCTAATAATCCTCAACTACACTTTTTTTTAACCCCACACCCCAATTCTGCTACTGATTAAAAAATCTGTCTGGCTTGACTTTAAATTTACTGAATGAGCCTGCCTCCATAGCCCTCTGCTGTAAAGAGATCGACAGATTCACTGCACTCTGTGAGAATCTGTCACAGTCGTTGAATGGAGAGACTGAGGCGTTCAGGTGCCTAGTTCCTTGAAAGTGCTGTCACAGGTAGACAGGGTGGTGAAGAAGGCATTTGGCACGCTTACCTTTATTGCTCAAGTCCAGGGACAAAGGCTTGTTTTTTTCCTTGTAGCTTCTCCTGTGGAATTTTCACACATGTCCAGTGCCTCTGACTCGGCCTCAGACACTATGTCTGTGTCTATCTCTTGCGCCTGGAACGTCTCAGAAGAAACTCATCATTTTCTTCAGATGGTCAAGGTGTCAATGCTGAGACACAGGATTGTAGAATCCCCTACACAGGGGAAGCAGGTCATTCAGTCCATCGAGTTTGTACCAACACTCTGGACAGCATCCCATGTCGACCCTGCATTTCCCGTGGCTAATCCACCTAGTCTGCATATTCCTGGACACTATGGGCAATATTAGCATGGCCAATCCACCTGACCCGCAAATCTCTGGATTGTGAGAGGAAACTGGAGCACCCGGAGGACACCCACGCAGACACGGGGAGAATGTGCAAATTCCGCACAGGCAGTCGCCTGAGGCTGGAATTGAATCTGTGTTCCTGGCGCTGTGAGGCAGCAGTGCTAACCACTGAGCCACTCAGACACATTATCCATCCCTGTCTCCAAGGTTTCTTCAATGGGTTGGGAGAGTCTATGTGTTCCGACAACTTTCCAGCTGTTATGAGGGTCTGGGTGTGTTTGCTCTTGCCCCATTTGCAAGTTTGCAGCTTTTACGTTGTCCACATGCTTGTTCAGGATCCCTTCACAGACATAGACCACAGGCCATGTCCTTGCACAGACCACGCAGGGACATTCCCATGAGATTGGCACCAAATGTTGTCCCCTGACCTAAACTGTGTCTCTCACTTAAAGGAGTCCTGTGTCGGACATTGGTGTTCCTGCTGCTGTTTGACCCTGACCCACAGGTCCAGGAAGATCAGATTTGACCTGTGGAGTCTTCTCCCCGTTAGCAACTCTGCTGGAGCTATCCCTGCAGTTGCACAAGAGGTGGGGTCCTATATTCAAACAGTAACTGGGACAGTTTGGTATCGAGTGAGGCTGTATTTAATTTCTTTAAGCTTATCTTCAAACTTAGGGCTGGTCTTTCCTCCAATGGATGGGATAGAGCTGCTCTGATATACTGAATGCCATTTGACCATCAGAAATACATGAATTCTCTGTTGCTAAATGAGGCTTGACCTGTAGGTATGGGTAGCACAGTGTGGTCCTCTTCGATTAGCCATTGCAGGGTTTGTGGTCTGCAAATTTACATCTATACAAGGTATTGGGGGAACTTTCTCACATCAAAGATGACTGCCAAACCTCCCTTCTCTATCTCAATGCTTACGCATGCTGTATCAGCAGAAGCCCAGGAAGTATACGGCTATCAGGCATTCCTCCCCATCTGTTAGCCAGCACTATCCCTGATGCTGCTCAGGGAGACATTGCACGTCAGCACAAGATCTCGGTTGGGATTATAATGTGCCAACACCTTGGTTGATGATAGGTGCTTCCTCAAACCCCGAAAGGCTCTGTTTTGGCTATGAAACATTTCCAAGGCTGACCCATTTTCAATAGTAGGTGTAAGGGAACTAGAATGGAGGCCAGGTTATTTATGAACTTTCCATTATAACTCATTAATCCAAGGAAAATCCTAAACTTTGGTGCCGACGTCAGAGCCGGATCACCTTTGATCGCCCTCACTTTATCTTCTAACGGGTGTAACCTGTCCTGGTCGACTCTGTAGCCCAACTATGGTCATGTAGGGTGGCTGGAGCATTTTTCCCTTCTCAGGTGTACGCTCACTTTGGAGAAATGTCTAAGGGCTCTGTCCAATTTCTCTAAGGGCTCATTATTGGTGTTCCCATGTTATGAGCACATCATCATCAATGGCCACTTGTGGTAGACTTTGAAAAATGGCGTAGGCTGATGATACCCCAAATGGCAGTCTTGGACGTTGGAACAAACCCTTATGAGTATTAATTATGGTATACCTCTGGGGGATCCTCACCAAACTGCAATTTTAGGTGCACATGGCTCATGTCCAGCTCCATCAAGGACAATACCTCCACCACCTTTGTGTATAAATTTTCTGTGTGAGGGATTGTGTATTTATCCAGCCTCAAGAAGTTGTTTACTACTTGTTTAAAATCCCCACAAAGGTGAACCAAACCGTCAGGATGAAGGGCTCTGGCCCGAAACGTCGAATCACAATCGGTATGACAGGTCCTGGACACTTCGCAAACTGGACAGGGTTTGATGATTCCTTCATTCTCCAGCCTCCTGATTTCTGCCTCTACTTTTGCCCATAAGGCAAATGGCACTGGGAAGGCCTTGCATAATCGCGGAATTCTTTCCTGGTCAACACTGCAAAAGGTGGCCTTGTCTCGTTTGATGGTCCCTAGACCTTCCTGAAAAACACCTCAGCATTTAATCAAGACTCCACTCAGGCATCAAAACATGTTGAGCCAATCAAGGTGAATCTTTCGCGACCAACTTCGCCCCATCAGGCTTGGGCCCAAACCATTTACTACAATCAGTGGGAACTGAACCAGCAACATCTCATATGAAACCAGAACCAAAGCTGTATCCTTAGTCTGTGAAGGTTCTCTGGTATAGGTTTCAGTCTAACCAGGGTCTTGTGCAAACGTAAGGGTTGGAGTCCAGAGTGAATTTTGTTAAAGGCTGGTTCTACAATCACTGATACAGCTGTGCCGCTATCAACCCCTGTTATAATCAGGTGACTATTTAACCAGATGTTTATTTTGATTGGTTCTGATTTGGTTGTTGCTAAGCAATTTAACATTCCAAATCAGATGTAGGTGGACTTTCCAGGGTGTGCACTCTACGAGTTATTTACTCAATTCAGACCTTGTAGGACTCTTTTGCTGTCTCAAGTCCACATAATGGCTGCAATCATGGAATTGCTTCCTGGTATTTTGCTAGCTCAGATCCTGAAGAAAACATCAACAGTTTGGCAGAGGCTGCTTTTGCTGTGGGCTGACCTCGGGTCCCTCTGTTCAGGTTATGTCGTGATTGACTCTACGCAATTTCCTTCAGTGTCTCCCCCAGCTTAGTCAGCCTGGTAAAGGATATTCTATATCTCATATGCTCTCCTTGCTGCATTCTCTAATGACAGAGCCAGTAGTACTGCCTGTTTGGAGTCCATTTGGGCTTCAGGTGGTAGGTCACATACTTAATCCCACATGCCAAATGGTCTCGCAGCATCTCATTAAGGGTTAAAGAAAAGTAACTTCCCTCTGACAATCACCTTAACTTTATCAAAAATCCGGACATAGGTTCCCTTGGCTCTTGAACTGCTGAGTATATCCGATAGTGTCTCAGAATTGGGGGATGCTTGGGGTCATAATATTAGATTAGACTTACAGTGTGGAAACAGGCCCTTCGGCCCAACAAGTCCACACCGACCCGCCGAAGCGAAACCCACCCATACCCCTACATTTACCCCTTACCTAACACCACGGGCAATTTAGCATGGCCAATTCACCTGACCCGCACATCTTTGGACTGTGGGAGGAAACCGGAGCACCCGGAGGAAACCCACGCAGACACGGGGAGAACGTGCAAACTCCACACAGTCAGTCACCTGAGTCGGGAATTGAACCCGGGTCTCAGGTGCTGTGAGGCAGCAGTGCTAACCACTGTGCCACCGTGCCGCCCACTAACTAAATCTGTCAAGTTTTGAAAGATTTTAGTACTGGTCCTGAGGAAACATTAGGCTTCTAATAACTGCAAAAGCTGCAGCTTCACAAGCAGTCAGGAGGATTACTTGTTGCTTTTCATCTAATCCCAATGACATTTGCCTTGAAACAATAACACATTATTTCCACATACTGGGTGCAGTCTTTGTTAGCAGGATTGAATGAGTCAAGTTTTCTAAATAACGGCATGATGCCAGAAATGCTTACCCCAACTTTAGATTAGATTACTTACAGTGTGGAAACAGGCCCTTCAGCCCAACACGTCCACACCGACCCGCCGAAGCGCAACCCACCCAGACCCATTCCTCTAGATTTACCCCATCACCTAACACTACGGGCAATTTAGCATGGCCAATTCACCTAACCTGCACATTTTTTGGATTGTGGGAGGAAACCAGAGCACCCGGAGGAAACCCACGCAGACACAGGGAGAATGTGCAAACTTTACACAGTCGCCTGAGGCAGGAATTGAACCTGGGTCTCTGGCGCTGTGAGGCAGCAGGGCTAACCACTGTGCCATCGTGCCGCCCTTAAGACAATTGTTGAAGCAAATTTCTTCAGGAGTGTATTTTTTTCTCTTGTTACTATTAAAATAACTCCATAGAAGCTGGACTGCTTTCACCAAGTCATCCTTTATTTACATGTTCATAGTAATTAACACTGGTTTGGCTTTCTCAGAGTCAACTCTCAGAGTGAGCAGTATCTCTGATACTCCTGTTTATATCTGTCAGCCAGGGCTCCCTATTTGGACCAGGTTAACACTCCCAATCAGGGAATTTATATTCTATGAGGTCCACCTGGCTAACCACATTAAAATCACTACGTTGTGCTGTGTGGATATTGAACTGTGCAGATATTGAGCTCTGTGGAATTAGATGCTTTATGGATATTGAGCTGTGTGAATATTATTCTGTGCGGGTATTGAACTGTATGAATATTGTGCTGAGTGGATATTGTGCTGTGTGGACATTATGCTGTATGAAGATTGTGCTGTGTGGATGTTGTACTGTGTGAATATTGAGCTGTGTGGATATTGTACTGTGTAATACAAAAACTACGGAGGTATGGCATTGAGGGTGCATCAGAGGTTTGGATTAGGAATTGGCTGGCTGGAAGGAGACAGAGGGTAGTAGTTGATGGACTAGGTTCATCTTGGAGTGCAGTTACTAGCGGTGTACCACAGGGATCTGTTTTGGGACCGTTGCTGTTTGTCATCTTTATAAATGATCTAGAGGAGGGGCTTGAAAGCTGGGTGAGCAAGTTTGCGGATGACATAAAGGTCGGTGGAGTTGTGGACAGTGAAGAAGGATGTGGCAGGTTACAGCGGGATATAGATAAGTTGCAGAGCTGGGTAGAAAGGTGGCAGATGGAATTCAATGTAGCTAAGTGTGATGTCATTCACTTTGGTCGGAGTAACAAGAAGATGGATTACTGGGCTAATGGTAGGCTACTTGGTAGTGTGGATGAGCAGAGGGATCTTGGTGTCCATGTACACAGATCTCTGAAAGTTGCCACCCAGGTAAATAGTGCTGTGAGGAAGGCATATGGTGTACTGGGCTTTATTGGTAGAGGAATTGAGTTCCGGAGTCCTGAGGTCATGTTGCAGTTGTATAAGACTCTGGTGCAGCCTCATCTGGAGTATTGTGTGCAGTTTTGGTAGCCATACTATAGGAAGGATGTGGAGGCATTGGAATGAGTGCAGAGGAGGTTTACCAGGATGTTGCCTGGCATGGTAGGAAGATCGTATGAGGAAAGGCTGAGGCACTTAGGCCTGTTCTCATTGGAGAAAAGAAGGTTTAGGGGAGATTTGATAGAGGTGTATAAGATGATTAGGGGTTTAGATAGGGTAGACACTGAGAACCTTTTACCGCTAATGGAGTCAGCTGTTACTAGGGGACACAGCTTTAAATTAAGGGGTGGTAGATATAGGACAGATGTTAGGGGTAGATTCTTTACACAGCGGGTTGTGAGTTCATGGAATGCCCTGCCAGTAGCAGTGGTGAACTCTCCCTCTTTATGGTCATTTAAGTAGGCATTGGATAGGCATATGGAAGTTATTGGGCTCGTGTAGGTTAGGTAGGATTTGGTCGGCGCAACATCGAGGGCCGAAGGGCCTGTACTGCGCTGTATTTTTCTATGTATGTTCTATGAGCTGTGTGAATGCTGAGCTGTGTGAATATTGTGCTGTGTGGATATTGTACTGTGTGAATATTGTACTGTGTGGATATTGTGCTGTGTGGATATTGTACTGTGTGGATATTGTGCTGTGTGGATATTGAGCGCTACTAATATTGAGCTGTGTGAATATTGAGCTGCGTGAATATTGAGCTGTGTGAATATTGAGCTGTGTGAATATTGAGCTGTGTGGATATTGTGCTGTGTGGATATTGAGCGCTACTAATATTGAGCTGTGTGAATATTGAGCTGCGTGAATATTGAGCTGTGTGAATATTGAGCTGTGTGGATATTGAGCTGTGTGAATATTGTACTGTGTGAATATTGTACTGTGTGGATATTGAGCTGTGTGGATATTGAGCTGTGTGAATATTGTACTGTGTGAATATTGAGCTGTGTGGATATTGAGCTGTGTGGATATTGAGCTGTGTGGATATTGTACTGTGTGAATATTGAGCTGTGTGGATATTGAGCTGTGTGGATATTGAGCTGTGTGGATATTGAGCTGTGTGAATATTGTGTTGTGTGAATGCTGTGCTGTGGGGATGCTGAGCTGTGTGAATATTGTACTGTGTGGATGCTGAGCTGTGTGCATATTGAGCTGTGTGGATATTGTACTGTGTGGATATTGTACTGGGTGAATATTGAGCTGTGTGGATATTGAGCTGTGTGGATATTGTACTGTGTGAATATTGAGCTGTGTGGATATTGAGCTGTGTGGATATTGAGCTGTGTGGATATTGTACTGTGTGAATATTGAGCTGTGTGAATATTGAGCTGTGTGAATATTGAGCTGTGTGGATATTGTACTGTGTGAATATTGAGCTGTGTGGATATTGAGCTGTGTGGATGCTGAGCTGTGTGCATATTGAGCTGTATGGATATTGTACTGTGTGGACATTGTACTGGGTGAATACTGAGCTGTGTGGATATTGAGCTGTGTGGATATTGAGCTGTGTGGATATTGAGCTGTGTGAATATTGAGCTGTGTGGATATTGAGCTGTGTGGATATTGTACTGTGTGAATATTGAGCTGTGTGGATATTGTACTGTGTGAATATTGAGCTGTGTGGATATTGAGCTGTGTGGATATTGAGCTGTGTGGATATTGAGCTGTGTGAATATTGAGCTGTGTGGATATTGAGCTGTGTGGATATTGAGCTGTGTGAATATTGAGCTGTGTGGATATTGTGCTGTGTGGATATTGAGCGCTACTAATATTGAGCTGTGTGAATATTGAGCTGCGTGAATATTGAGCTGTGTGAATATTGAGCTGTGTGGATATTGAGCTGTGTGAATATTGTACTGTGTGAATATTGTACTGTGTGGATATTGAGCTGTGTGGATATTGAGCTGTGTGGATATTGTACTGTGTGGATATTGAGCTGTGTGGATATTGAGCGCTACTAATATTGAGCTGTGTGAATATTGAGCTGCGTGAATATTGAGCTGTGTGAATATTGAGCTGTGTGAATATTGAGCTGTGTGAATATTGTACTGTGTGAATATTGTACTGTGTGGATATTGAGCTGTGTGGATATTGAGCTGTGTGGATATTGAGCTGTGTGAATATTGTACTGTGTGAATATTGAGCTGTGTGGATATTGAGCTGTGTGGATATTGTACTGTGTGGATATTGTGCTGTGTGGATATTGAGCGCTACTAATATTGAGCTGTGTGAATATTGAGCTGCGTGAATATTGAGCTGTGTGAATATTGAGCTGTGTGAATATTGAGCTGTGTGGATATTGTGCTGTGTGGATATTGAGCGCTACTAATATTGAGCTGTGTGAATATTGAGCTGCGTGAATATTGAGCTGTGTGGATATTGAGCTGTGTGAATATTGTACTGTGTGAATATTGAGCTGTGTGGATATTGAGCTGTGTGGATATTGAGCTGTGTGGATATTGTACTGTGTGAATATTGAGCTGTGTGGATATTGAGCTGTGTGGATATTGAGCTGTGTGAATATTGTGTTGTGTGAATGCTGTGCTGTGGGGATGCTGAGCTGTGTGAATATTGTACTGTGTGGATGCTGAGCTGTGTGCATATTGAGCTGTGTGGATATTGTACTGTGTGGATATTGTACTGGGTGAATATTGAGCTGTGTGGATATTGAGCTGTGTGGATATTGTACTGTGTGAATATTGAGCTGTGTGGATATTGTGCTGTGTGGATATTGAGCTGTGTGGATATTGTACTGTGTGAATATTGAGCTGTGTGAATATTGAGCTGTGTGAATATTGAGCTGTGTGGATATTGTACTGTGTGAATATTGAGCTGTGTGAATATTGAGCTGTGTGGATATTGTACTGTGTGAATATTGAGCTGTGTGGATATTGAGCTGTGTGGATGCTGAGCTGTGTGCATATTGAGCTGTATGGATATTGTACTGTGTGGACATTGTACTGGGTGAATACTGAGCTGTGTGGATATTGAGCTGTGTGGATATTGAGCTGTGTGGATATTGAGCTGTGTGAATATTGAGCTGTGTGGATATTGAGCTGTGTGGATATTGTACTGTGTGAATATTGAGCTGTGTGGATATTGTACTGTGTGAATATTGAGCTGTGTGGATATTGAGCTGTGTGGATATTGAGCTGTGTGGATATTGAGCTGTGTGAATATTGAGCTGTGTGGATATTGAGCTGTGTGGATATTGAGCTGTGTGGATATTGAGCTGTGTGGATATTGAGCTGTGTGAATATTGAGCTGTGTGGATATTGTACTGTGTGAATATTGAGCTGTGTGGATATTGAGCTGTATGGATATTGTACTGTGTGAATATTGAGCTGTGTGAATATTGAGCTGTGTGGATATTGAGCTGTATGGATATTGTACTGTGTGAATATTGAGCTGTGTGGATATTGAGCTGTGTGAATATTGAGCTGTGTGGATATTGTACTGTGTGAATATTGAGCTGTGTGAATATTGAGCTGCGTGAATATTGGGATGTTTTTTTCTTTCACTGGCAGCTCCTGGGTTAATGTCTACTCATCTCTGTGTCTCTCCTTCAGTTGATCTTCCCTGATGAACGATAACTGTGTTTTGATTTCTGGGTGAGTGCTGTACATTCGAATAAAAATGACAGAATAATCACATTGTAGTGTGACCAACATAGAATGTTCCAGAAGTAGAACAAGAATGTCATTGAAGTCTTGAAATTGTCAGAGGACGTTTGATGGAGAGTGCATTGTTTGCCTTCTCTGTTGTGTCTGGGTTTGTCAGTCTGAATCCACCCTGTTAGCTATGTTTCACACACAGCCCTGTCATTAATTCCTCGCTGGATTTCTTTGTGCAGTTATCATTGTATTGTTACTTTATCATCCACTGTGTAAGCTCAGCATTGCTTCAAATCACTTCAACACTCTGCAATTAGGAGCTGTCTTTCAGATCACTCTCTGTGACAACTGGGATTGTGATCAGACTTCTGGTGTGAATTTCTGGGTTTCTGGGCTCCATCTATATATAGACAGGATTCACCATGAGCCAGAGCAGTAATACGGTCAGTTTGAGTGTGTGAGTGTGTGTGAGAGAATCTGTGAGGGGCTGTGAATGTGTGAGTGTGCGAATGTGTGAAAGTGAGTGCGTGAGAGAGTGAATGTGTGCGTGATTGAATATGTGTGGAGTGAGAGTGTGTCTGTGCCTGTGAGTGAGAGAGAGTGTGCGTGTGTCTGTGTGTGAGTACGTGTTTGGCTGTGTTCAAGTGTGTGAGTGAGTGTATGTGTGAGTGTGCATGTCTGAGTATGTGTGTATGTGTCTGAATGTGAGAGTTTGTATGTGTGAGTGTGCGAGACAGTGTGTCTATTTGAGTGTGTGTGAGTGAAAGTGAGTGTATGAGTGAGTGTGAGTGTGTAATTATATGTCAGTATGGGAATATGTGCGTGAAATGACAGGGTGAACGGTTTTATATAACTGAAAGTTATTGTTTAAAGTGTTAACATGATAGCGATTGCAGGGCTTCAGAAAGACAGTTTGTCACCATCTGAAAGGGAAGGAGAATGAGAGACAGCAACATTCACACCCTGAGAATCAATTTTCAAAAAAACATGAAACAAAGATTCTCTGGTGGTCCATGATAAATTACACAGCAAATAAAAGCCAGTACGTTTACTCCGTTCAATGTTTCCATCAGTAATGAGTGAATTCCTCTGACAAATACACAACTCCAAATGTTTGGTGTTCCTATTCTCATTACATGGACCTTAACCTGAAACAACTAATGACAACAGAAATGTGGAGATTGTTTAGAGAGCACCAGCTGATCGTGCTGGACAGGTTAGTCCCACTGAGGCAAGGAAGGGATTGTAGTTTGAAAGAACCGTGGGTGACAAGGGATGTGGAACATCTAGTTGAGAAGAAGAAGGAAGCTTACTTAAGGTCGAGGAGGCAAGGATCAGACAGGGGCTTTAGAACGTTACAAGGTAGCCAGGAAGAAACTAAATAATGAACTTAGGAAGAGCTAGAAGGCGGCATGAGAAAGCTTTAGTGGGTAGGATTAAGGAAAACCCTAAGGCGTTCTACACTTATGTGAGGACCAACAGGGTGGCCAGAGTGAGGGTAGGCTTGATCAGGGATAGTGGAGGGAACCTGTGCCTGGAGTTGGAGGAGGTTGGGAAGGTCCTTATTGAATACTTTGCTTCACTATTCATTAGTGAGAGGGACCTTGAGGTCCCTCTGAGGACAGCATGAAAAAGACTGATATACTCAAACAGATTGATGTTAAGAAGGAGGATGTGCTGAAAATTTTGAAAAAACATTTGGATAGATAAATCCTCTGGGCCAGACAGGATATACCCAAGGTTACTACGGGAAGCAAGAGAAGAGATTGCTACACCTTTGGCGATGATATTTGCCTCCTCACTGTCCACTGGAGTAGTTCCAGATGATTGGAGGTTGGCAAATGTTATTCTCTAGCTCAAGAAAGGGAATAGGGATAATCCTGGGAATTACAGACCAGTCAGTCCTATGTATGTGGTGTGCAAAGGATTGGAGAAGATTCTAAGAGGCAGGATTTATGATTACTTGGGAAACCATAGTTTGATTCGCGATAGTCAGCAGGGCTTTGAGAGGGGCAGGTCATGCCTCACAAACCTTATTGAATTCTTTTAGGATGTGACAAAACACATTGATGAAGGTAGAGCAGTGAATGTGGTGCACATGGATTTTAGCAAAGCCCTTCAGTAAAGTTCCCCATGGTAAGCTCATTCAGAAAGTAAGGGGGCATGGGATGCAGGGAAACTTGGCTCTCTGGGTACAGAATTGGCTGGCCCATAGAAGACAGAGGGTGGTGGTAGATGGAGAGTATTCCGCCTGGAGCTCGGTGACCAGCGGTGTCCCACTGGGATCGGTTCTGGCACCTCTGCACTTTGTGACTTTTTAAATAAATGACTTGGATGAAGAAGTGGAAGGGTCAGTTAGTAACTTTGCCAGTGACACAAAGATTGGTGGAGTGGTGGGTAGTGTGGAGGGTAGGTTGTAATGAAGCATTGGCAGTATGCAGAACTGGGCTGATAAGTGGCAGGTGGAGTTCAAACTGGAAAAGTGGGAAGTCATTCACTTTGGAAGATCAAATTTGAATGCAGATTGTAGGGCTAAAGGCAGGATTCTTGGCAGTGTGGAGGAACAAAGTTGCCACCCAGGGTGATAGGGTTGTTAAGAAGACATGTAGTCTGTTGGCTTTCATTAGCAAGGGGATTGAGTTTAAGGGGCTGTGAGGTTATGCTGCACCTCTACAGAATCCTGGTTAGGCTACACTTGGAATACTGTGTTCAGTTCTGGTCACCTCATTACAGGAAGGATGTGGAAACTTCAGAGAGGGTACAGAGGAGATTTACCAGGATGCTGCCTGGACTGGAAGGCATGTCTTATGAAGAAAGGTTGAGGGAGCTAGGGCTTTTCTCATTAGAGCGAAGAGGATGAGAGGTGGCTTGATAGAGGTGTACAAGAAATTGAGAGGCATAGATAGAGTGGATACCTTTTTCCATGGCAGAAATGTCTATCACAAGGGGGCATAATTTTAAGGTAATTGGAAGAAGGTTTAGGGAAAATGTCAGAGATTGGTTCTTTACTCAGAGAGTGGTGGGTGTGTGGAATGCACTGTTAGCTGTGGCAGTAGAGCCAGATAGATCCAGACAGTAGAGTCATTTAAACGACTCTTGGATAAGAACATGAAAGTTAGTACAATGAGTATGTAGGTTAGTCTGATCTTAGAATAGGATTGAAGGCTGGCACAACATCGAGGGCCGAAGGGCCTGTACTGTATTGATCTATGTCTATGTTCTATCCCTGGGAAGGAGTGGGGTCTTTGAGTGCCTGGGGAGGGGGAAGTAAGAGAGTATTTTTGTGAAGAGGTACTAGCAGAGTGGAGTGTGTGACAGGGAGTTGGGATGGTAGGGAGTTGCTAGGGATGTAATTAGTGAGATGAAATTAGGGAGGAGGTACTTGGGGAGCTGTGTTCATGTTTTGCCTAGCAAAGGCATATCACATTCCTTACTTTAAATTAGGATTGTATTCAGTGTAGAACATTCTGGAACTGCCATCGTTTGAAACAGGGGACTCGAAGATAGCCGCTGAACTCTTCCAATTTTTGCATCACCTCAGAGTCATCTCAAGACTCTAGAACATTCTGGACTGACAAAATAAAAATCTTTTTGTGAAATATGTCACTCCTGTGGTTTGCAGACAGCATTAGAAAACCTCAAAACCAATGAGATTCTGTATCCATGGACTCAAAACCTAACAAAGAGAGCCATAAAGGAGCCAGTTGAACCTATCTGGGGTGTGAAAGGACCTCACTGTGAATGGAGCTGGCTTCAAACTTCAAATGGTTTTGGGTGGAGGACAGAAATATTTGTTCGTGCCTGAGCCGACTGAAGCTGACAAAAGGTGGTACCGCATCAAAACCTGGGGGAGGACGGGAGGACCTCTCAACACAGCAGGGGCAAAGATTGCAACTTCAATATCATTAACCTGGAGACTGCATTACTACAAGCCTGTTCGTGTTCAAATGCATCCCATATCAGAACCAACCTTCTAGTAATAAGCCTGGATGAGTACAATACGATGCTAACATACAGAAAAGACTGGCTGATGGTTGCTGCTGTGCTTCCAAAGCTCTGTGACAGGGTCAAACATGAGAATTAGTGTCCGATGTGACATGAAGCCCATCCTTGTACTCATTCTGTCACTTGGTTTTCCAGAATTGAACTTGTTCTGTATCTACCACAACCGTGTCTTGGAACCGAGAAGCAAGGGCTGAAGTGAGCAAACTGGGTCCTTCACCCCCAGGCTCTCAAATCCAGGCAATTTCCTCTTCACAGCCCTGTGACATTTTAGACAGACACCTGGGCCCTTGAGCAATGTCTGTGAACCCAGTTCCAAGGCAGCAATCCACTGGAGCACCTAATGTGGAGAAAAGCTTCCTTCCTTGTTTAAACACTATTTCACCTTTGTCATTCTCTCTCGCTATCTGCCAAACACACATATGGCTCCAGTTGTGTAGCAACCATTGCTGGGATCAAGTAACAGGGATGTTGTCTCAAGACATTACAGTTGCAGGTTTGTAATTGCATTGAAACTGAATAGAGGTCACTCCCTTGTAGAAAAAAAGGAAAATTTAAACACATATCTCACCAAGCTTTCGGCTCATTTTGGTCTTGTTCCTGGGATGTGAGCAAAATAGGTATTTAGAGCTAGTGCCGTATTGCTCTTGAACTGAGTGGCTCAGCCAGGACAGTTAAGGGTCAACCACATTGCGGTGGGTCTGGAGTCACATGTTGGTCAGACCGGGGTTGCCCCACTAAAGGGCAATAATCAATGATAGTTTCATGTCCCTTTCACTGAGCCTGAATTCCCTACAGTGTGGAAACAGGCCCTTCGGCCCAACAAGTCCACACCGACCCTCCGCAGAGCAACCCACCCCCCTACATTTAATCCTGACTAATGCACCTAACACTACGGGCAATTTAGCATGGCCAACTCACCTGACCTGCACATTTTTGGACTGTGGGAGGAAACCGGAGCACCCAGAGGAAACCCACGCAGACACGGGGAGAATGTGCAAATGCCACATAGACAGTCGCCTGAGGCGGGAAGTGAATCCGAGTTCCTGACACTGTGAGGCAGCAGTGCTAACCACTGTGCCACCGTGCCACCCTAATTCAAATTTGATTGTTGAATTAGAATTAAATACCGTGACAGGATTTGAACATTTTCCGCAGACCATGCGCCCCAGATTGCTGATCAAATGACATTATCATGACCACCACAGTCTCCCCATTTCATCGACACCTAGAAAATAGGAGTTTGCTCCGTTGTTCAACATGATCATGGCCGATTGTCCCACTCATTACACTATTCCCACTTTATCCCCATATCCTTTGATCCCTTTAGCCTTAAGAACCATATCTAACTCTTTGAAAATATTCAATGCTTTGATCTCAGCCACTCTCTGAGGCAGAGAATTCGACAGGTTCACCACTCTCTGAGTGAAGACATTTCTCCTCGTCTCAGTCCAAAATGGTTGACCCCGTATCCTTAGACATTGACCACAGATTCTGGACTCCCTAGTCATTAAGAACATCCTTCCTGTGTTTACTCTGTCTGGTCCTGTTAGAACCTCTTGTATTTCTATGAGGTTCATCTCCTCATTCCTCTAAACTCCATATTGTATATGGTCTTAACTGATCCAGTCTCTCTTTATACATCAGTCCTGTCATCCCAGGAATGAGTCTGGTAAACCTTTATTACACTCTCTCCATAGTCAGAACATCCTTCCTCTGATAGATTATTACTGGGTCCTCTGTTGTTTGTCATTTCTACAAATGACTTTGATGAGAATATAGGGAGCCTGGTTAGTAAGTTTGCGGATGACACCAAAATTGGTGATATAGTAGACAGTGAAGTAGGTTATCTAAGATTACAAAGGGATTTCGATCAATTGGGCCAGTGGGCTGGGGAATGGAAGATGGAATTTAATGAAGATAAATGTGAGGTGATGCATTTTCATAAGGTAAACCAGGGCAGGATTTATACAGTTAATGGTAGGTTAGAAGGGATGGGTTATATGGAGACACTGGATAGACTGGGAATGTTTTCCTCTGGAGCATAGGGGGTTGAGGGCTGATCTTTGAGAGGTTTATAAAATCATGAGGGGCATAGATAGGGAGAATAGCAAAGGTCTTTTCCCTAGAGTTGTGGAGTCCAAAACTAGAGGGCATATTTTTAAGGTGACAGGAGAAAGGGATAACTTTTTCAAAAAAACGTGGTTGCTATTTGGAATGAACTGCCAAAGGAGGTTGTCAATGCAGGTACAACACTTCCAAGACATTTGGATAGGTACATGAATAGGAAGGGATATGGGCCAAATGTAAGTAGATGGGACTAGTTTATTTTGGAAACCAGGTCAGCATAGAAGAGTTGGACTGAAGGGTCTGTTTCTGTACTGTATGAAGAAACCAAAACTGCAAACAGAACTCTAGGTGCAGTCTCACCAAGGCAGGTCAACCAAGGAGAATGCGCAAACTTCACACAGGCAATCGCCCAAGGCTGGGATTGAACCCAGGTTGCTGAAGCTGTGACACAGTACCACCACCCTTGGAAAGACTGTATAAAGGTATCACAATCCCAGAGCTGACTGGGGTCTATACAAGTACGCCTGTGGCTATGATAAATAGGCAGTGACCTTTCTCAATTTAAACAATTGTCCAGAGTAAGCAAATAACTTTACTTATCATGAACCAATTGCAATGACACTGAACTCACAGACAACATGATGTGTAAGAACCCCTTCGGTATTTAAAATGTTCGGATCCAGTTAAGCTGAGCTTGGTTGATTTATTATAAATGAAAATCAAATGTAAATACAAGTGACAAATGACTCGACATTCTTAATATCCAGGAACAGCTTCCTGCCTGGGGGCAGCCAGCATTCGTTTCACGGTGATGACCTCCATGAAACTGAGTGGTATACACATGCCTGGCTATGGGGCAGATTGTGAATGCTTGGTGTGTCTGGATGGTGTGAGAGCATGGGAGGGGGGCCAGCTGGTGGTATCTCACTGGGAAGGGGGCATAGCTAGGTAACCTTGGGAATCTGCTTGGGAATCTGCACCAGGATACAGGAGGTTCACCTCCCAGTTCCATGTTGAGATTGTACTGCTGTTGAAGCTTCTGTATTGTTTGACAGCTCTGTCGATGATCCCATAATCCAGTCACGTGCCTGGAGCCTGTTAGCTTGTTTAGTTCAGAGCTTGCTGTTCTGTAGCCTTACCTTTATGCACAATGTACTAATAAGGCCCATTGTTCCCTAATATAATGTAAAACCTACTTCAGTTTCGGTTTGGACTGTGGACTAAAAATGGAAAAAGGTGTTGCTTTAAACCAAGGAAACTGTGTAAGATGATGCGTGCAGTTTCAAAGGCAAGCTCCTGGAGCAGATTGTAAGTTGTAAATATAATGTGACCTCATTGAAATCATGGGACGATGAATTGCAGACAAAGTGGCTGTGTGGGCGGGCGTGGGTGCGCACCCAGGGCAATTCTACCCAGATACAGTCTTCGGATTGGCTTTTCAATTGGCAAACCCTCTGGGTGGACTAGCTGCCATTTAACACAGACCCTGGGTGGGTAGGGGGGAGTGGAATAAGACAGAAGAAGAGAGAAGCTCCCTCTCTCTCTCTCTCTGTCCCTTGCTCTGAACAATCGCCCTCCTCATCCGTCTGTGAACATCAAGTCCCCAAACTACATTCAAAGCCGCTGAAGGGAAGAATATTAAAGTTCACAGGAAAAAGACCCAAGTCCAACCAATTAACTAAAGACTGATCATCACTGTGGAATAATATTTCAATATTACCAAAGAAAGGAAAAGGACAGAGGAATATTTGTGTCTAATTCTGTGTGTCTGTTTGTGTGACCCTGTGGGTGTATGTGTGCATGTATGTGTGTGTACATAAGTCTGTGTGTATGTGCATGTATGTGTGCAGGTGTCTGTGTATATCTGTGTGCGCACGTGTTTGCGTGTCTTTGCGTGTGTGTCTGTTTATGCATGTGTCCGTGTGCGCGTGTCTTTCTGTACATACTTGCTTCTGAGTACATCTGTGTGTATATGTGTGTTTCTGTGTGTGCATGTGTTTGTGTGTCTGTGTGTGTAAGCGTGTGTGTGACTGTGTATGAGTGTACATGTGTATGTATGTGTATATGCATGCGTGTGTGTCTGTGTACCTGTGTGTGCATGTGTCTGTGTGCCTGTGTGTGTGTGTGTGTGTGTGTGTGTGTGTGTCAGTGGTTTGTGTTTTT
Source organism: Hemiscyllium ocellatum (assembly GCF_020745735.1). Taxonomy (NCBI): domain Eukaryota; kingdom Metazoa; phylum Chordata; class Chondrichthyes; order Orectolobiformes; family Hemiscylliidae; genus Hemiscyllium; species Hemiscyllium ocellatum. The sequence continues at coordinate 71,539,036 of NC_083414.1, forward strand.
GTGTGTGTATGTATGTTTCTGTGAGTGCAAATGTGTCTGTGTCTATGTGTATCTGTGTTGTGCATGTCTGTGTATGTGACATTGTGTTTGTCTGTATGTCTGCATGTATGTGTGTGTGTACTTGTGTGTATGCCTCTCTGTATATCCGTATGTGTGTACATGTGTCTGTGTGTGTATATCTGTACATGTGTGTGCGACTGTGTGTACATGTTTGTGTCTGTGTGTGGGTATCCGTGTCTGTGTGTCAGTGTATTCTTGTGTGTTTATTAGTGTGTGGGGTAGCTGGGTGGAATGAGTTTTGAAACAGGGAACGTTTAAGTTACACAAATGAAAAATCCTACTTCTTTTTCCTGTCCTTGTTTAATTTATACAGTTACAGATTAACAATTCATCTGGCCCACGTTTTGCCATTATAAGAACAGTGTGATTATCATAAATCATGAATTCTTGTTAATAAAACAAAACTGGTACATATCTTTGTTTAACCTGTATGAGAAAGTCAGGTAAAATTTAATAAACTTGATGGTTGTATCAAGTGTGATGACTCGGGGAACAATGGGGTTTAATTTAGAGCACTCCATCCCTGGTGAGTCATGACAGCAGTGAATTGTGTCAACTCAAATAGGGCTCGAAATGTTCAATTACCAGGGCAGGCCGCATAGACGCAGCTCATCCTCTCTTGAGAATGGCAGATTAAGAGACAATATAATTGAGCTGAGCAAAGAATTTCTTGGTAGATAGAGAGAAAATCCTCCATTCCATGGACTACAACCCCTCTCCCACTCCCCCAGCCCCATTTCCCCACCCGGGTGAGAGGGGTTTAGTCACCACCCTAAATTAGAGTGAGGATGTCAACACATGATATCATAAAGAGTTTATTTACACGATCAGCAGAAAAATCTAGAAGTTTCGACTCATCACCTCCTTCCCCTCAGGTCCTATCTGATCCAGAGGTATGTGCTAACATTTCTGATCAGTGTAGAACAGTGCTCTTCAACTGACCTTTCAACTCAGGGGAACAGTTACTCCTAAGCCACTCTGACCATCATCTTCCACAACTCTCAATCAGGTCACTCCCTCAGGCTTCTCTGTTCCAATGAAAACAACCTAGGCTTATCCAATCTTTCCTCATCCCTTAAACTTTCCGTCCCCAGGCAGCATCTTGGTGAATCTCTTCTGCACCCCCTTCAGTGCAATCATGTAATTTCTATAATGTGGTGACCAGAACTGCACACAGTACTCGAGCTCTGATCTCACCAAACTTTGATATAACTCCCAACATGCTTTTGAAATCTCTGCTTTGATTGAGAAAGGCAAGTGTCCCATCTGGCCTTTTCACCATCCAACTAACAGACCCTTCTGCCTTTGGAGATCTGTGGACAGACACTATGGACAGGATTTCTGTGTCATTAATCAAACACTTCCTTATCAGACTACTCCTTTCAAAGTGTATCACCTCACACTTTCCAGAGATAAGTTCCATGCGCCACTTCTCTGAATGATGATTATCAGAAGGAGGATTCGAAAATATCTCAGCTGGAGTGCCTGCCTGACTAGCACTTGTTTTGATGTTTGTTAAATGTGCATCGACATTGAAATCTCTGTGCTCTGCGCTTTGCAATTGAAATGATGTTTGGAGGTCAGGACGCAACAGAAAGAAGAAATGGGGGGAGATAGAAACTTGGTTCTTTGTTGGGACTCAGGGTCAAACTGGAGAGGCGTTGAATTCCGAAAACTGTGGATGCAATATGAATTCAAATAGACCTCAAAACTTATCGCAACAGTGAGTGGTCATAAATAACTCAAACTCTACCCAAGCCACATCAATTAAAAACATCATCCAGTTCATCAGGGAGATAAGGGGCAGCCAAATATCGTAATGTTAAAATAAAAAAGTTGTGAAATTACTTCTGTGATTTGAAGTAGGATTGCTGGACCCAAAGCGTTAACTCTGTGCTCTCTCTCCGCAGATGCTGCTCAACCTGCGGAGTTTCTCCAGAAGCTTATGTTTTCCTTGTTGTCTTAATTTTAAACACTCGCGCTCCAAATTCTTGACTGATGTGGGCGAGTTGAACATTGGAAATGGAACGTTTCTTTGTTTACTCTGACCAGACCTACTCTCTGCTTCTCCTGCAGTGGCCCCAACAGGAATGTAAAGCAAGACAAGAGTGCGGCCTATTCACGTAAAGAATTGATGCACGGTAGATTTGCCGTGGTGTGATGCTTACGTCTCTGGACATGGGGGTTTCAGATGAGATGTTGTGAGCTGATGATTTGAAAGGGGTGTAGTTGCCATATCTGGCTTTCCCAGGGGCCCTGTCAACATGGCAGGTCCTCACCATAAGAAAGGTCATTTTAGCACTCACTAACATCACCAGAAAGGGACAGCCTGTTCATAGCTCTGACTTGACCGCCAGTCAAAGCTGCAGTGAGTCCATTATTGTCCATTCAGAGGATTATTACAGCCAGACTTTCCACATCTGATTGGTTTGGATATCCTGCAGCTCACATTCACAATCTGGTGACAGTTTAACTTGCCAAGGAGTAAAATTCAGACAATCTCCCAGTGAGTAGCAGAAAGCATTCAGCTCTAGATTTCCCTGGCTGTCTGAAGTGAAGGATGCTGCAGATTTGAAATCAGAATCAAAAATGCTGGACAAAAGCAGCAACTGTATCATTAGGGAGGCAGCGGTGTGGTGATAATGCTACTGGCCTAATTACCCAGGACCCTGGGTTGATGTCATGGGGAACCCAGGTTCATATCCCACCAAGCCTGATGGTGAAATTTGAGTCTTATCAGGAAAATTTGAAATGAAAAGCTAGCCTCATGGCAACTGTTATTGATTTTGTGGTTTAAAAGCCCCCCATCTGAGTCATGTCATTCAGGGAAGGAAACTGCTGTCCTTACCTGGTCTGGCCTACAAGTGACTCCAGGCCCATAGCAATGTAAGTGACTTTCAACTGCTCTCTGGGCAATTGGGGATGGGCTAGAAATGCTGCTCCAGCCAGCGATGAGAGAGTGAAAAATAAAGGAACCTTGGAGAGGGAAGCAAAGTTGATCTTTCGATTCTGATATAGCCTCTTCGGTGTAGTGGACAGCGAAGAGGGTTATCTCAGATTACAACAGGATCTTGACCAGATGGGCCAATAGGTAGTGAGAAGTGGCAGATGGAGTTTAATTCAGATAAATGCAAGGTGCTGCACTTTGGGAAAGCAAATCTTAGCAGGACTTACACACTTAATGGTAATGCCCTAGGGAGTGTTGCTGAACAAAGAGACCTTGGAGTGCAGGTTCATAGCTCATTGAAAGCGGAGTCGCAGGTAGATAGGATAGTGAAGAAGGCGTTTGGTATGCTTTCCTTTATTGGTCAGAGTATTGAGTACAGGAGTTAGGAGGTCATGTTGCGGCTGTACAAGACATTGGTTAGGCCAATATTGGAATATTGTGTGTAACTCTGGTCTCCTTCCTATTGGAAAGATGTTGTGAAACTTGAAAGGGTTCAGAAAATATTTAGAAGGATATTGCCAAGGTTGGAGGATTTGAGCTACAGGGAGAGGCTGAACAAGCTGGGGCTGTTTTCCCTGGACCGTCGGAGGCTTAAAGGTGACCTTATAGACCTTTACAAAATTATGAGGGGCATGGATAGGATAAATAGGCAAAGTCTTTTCCCTGGGGTCAGGGAGTCCAGAACTAGAGGGCATAGGTTTAGGGTGAGAGGGGAAAAATATAAAAGAGACCCAAGGGGCAACTTTTTCACGCAGAGGGTGGTACGTGTATGGAATGAGCTGCCAGAGGATGTGGTGGAGGCTGGTACAATTGCAACATCTAAGAGGCATCTGGATGGATATATGAATAGGAAGGGTTTGGAGGGATTTGGGCTAGGTGCTGGCAGGTGGGACTAGATTGGGTTGGGATATCTGGTCGGCATGGACAGGTTGGACCGAAGGGTCTATTTACATGCTGTACATCTCTATGACTCTATGACTATAACTGGAGGACTTCAGAACTTCATGCTGTTGTAAAAGTGGGAGGAGGGACAAATGTAAAAAAAGGGAGTACTCAATGCATGGCAGGAATAGAAAATTCAGAGGAACAGAAGGAGCTTGTGGTATTTGTCCACAGACCCCTGAAGGTGGCAGAGCTAGTAGTTAAGAAGGCGTCTGGGATGCTTGTCTTTATCAGTTGAGGCTTAGATGATAAGAACAGGAAGTTATATTGGAGCAGTACAGAACTGCAGTTGGATTAGATTAGATTACTTACAACGTGGAAACAGGCCCTTCGGCCCAACAAGTCCACAACGACCCGCCCCCCCCCATTCCCTACATTTACCCCTTTACCTAACACTACGGGCAATTTAGCATAGCGAATTCACCTAACCTGCACATCTTTGGACTGTGGGAGGAAACTGGAGCACCCAGAGGAAACCCACGTAGACACGTGGCACATAGACACGGGGAGAATGTGCAAACTCCACACAGTCAGTTGCCTGAGTCGGGAATTGAACCCACATCTCTGGCACTGTGAGGCAGCAGTGCTAACCACTGTGCCACCGTGCCACCCACAGTTAGGCCACAGCTGGAAAACTGTGCGCAGTTCTGGTCACCACGCTATGGGAAGGATGTGATTGCACTGGAGGGGCTGCAGAGGAGACTCACCAGGATGTTGCCTGGGATGGTCTGGAGTTGCTTCACTGAATTATTCAGTCCAGGGATGTAACTGTATCACTTCAGTGCCCTTCCTGCAACCAATATCAGTGCCTCAAATCCTTGGCTGATATCATTCCTCTTTGTTAATGTGTTACTTTGACACCACCTAATTGTGTGACTCTGTTACAGTTAATAGTAACAAGCAACGTGGCTCTCAGGAGGTTATAGCCAAACCAGATGTTGTGCTGGCCTGTCACAGACAATTTGTTACTGGATAACTGTCAATAACAACAAGATATAAAGTTGCAGAAAATGCAATGCATTTCACAGGATAATAATCGGAAAAATCTAACTCCAGATGGCAAATGGAGACTCTCCAATGGGCAAGTTAGTCTCAGAGGCAGCCTGAACTTTAAAAGGAGAGAAATGGAGAGAGACAGAGAAGCTTATAAAGGGTCAGAATAAGCAGTAAGATTCCCAAGGCCTAATGAACCAGACCCAAACCGACAATCTCTCCATTCCTTAACAAAGTGGAGAAAATGTAGCATATGTAGCATCAGTGGGAGAGGAAGGGATACATGCCAAATGGAGCACTGACTCATGAAATGAGGCACCATCATCAGATATCACAAGATATATATCACAGAGCATCCCTCACAGAACAAGGATAATGGGATACATAACAAGAGACAGATATTATAGAGTGCATAACACAGAGCATACAACACAGGGCATTCCTGTGTAAAAGAGCCCTGTGATAAAAAGCTTTAATTTACAGAATCATACTGCGATCTAGCACAGGTAGAGGCCATTCAGCCCACTATGTCAGTGTCTAGGATGTGACGTGGTTGAGGAGGTGGCCCAGAGTCAGACAAGGCCAGGTTTAGAACATGAATCCATGCCCCAGTATACGTCTTCCCTGCTCCACAGGTGTATTGTAATATCTCACAACCGGCTGATTCGAAAATATCGAAAACATGACCCCATTGTGGGATATTGGCCAATGTGGGATGTGTCAAGTGTGGAAAGCTCCCAATGTGAGCTGTGGGGTAGAGTGGAATGTGGGACAGTGTGAGATATGGGGCAGTGTGGGATGTGGGGCTGTGTGGGGTGTGGGGCAGGGATGTGGACAGCATGGGATGTGGGACAGTGTGGGGTGTGGTGGATTGCGGGATGTGGGGCAGAGTAGGGTGTTGGGCAATGTGGTATGTTGGACAGTGTGGGGTGTGTGACAGTGTGGGATATGGGGCAGTGTGGGATGTGGGGCTGTGTGGGATGTGGGGCTGTGTGGGATGTGGGCAGTGTAGATGTGGGGCAGTGTGGTGTGTTGGGCAGTGTGGGGTGTGTGGCAGTGTGGGATGTGGTGCAGTGTGAGATGTGGGGCTGTGTGAGATGTTGGGCAGTTTGTGATATGGGGCAGTGTGTGATGTGGGGACAGTGTGGGATATGGGACAATGTGGGATGTGGGGACAATGTGTGATGTGGGACAGCGTGGGATGTGGGGACAGAGTGAGATGTGGGACAGTGTGTGATGTGGGGACAGTGTGCAATGTGGGGCAGTGTGGTGTGTGGGGCAGTGTAGGATGTGGGGCAGTGTGGGATATGGGGCAGTGTGGGATGTGGGGACAGTGTGGGATATGGGACAATGTGGGATGTGGGGACAATGTGTGATGTGGGACAGCATGGGATGTGGGGACAGTGTGGGGTTTGGGACAGTGTGGGACGTGGGGACAGTGTGGGATGTGGGGACAGAATGTGATGTGGGGACGGTGTGTGATGTGGGACAGTGTGTGATGTGGGGCAGTGTGGGGTTTGGGACAGTGTGGGATGTGGGACAGTGTCCGATGTGGGACAGTGTGGGGTTTGGGACAGTGTGGGATGTGGGACAGTGTCCGATGTGGGACAGTGTGGGATGTGGGGACAGTGTGGGATGTGGGACAGTGTGAGATGTGGGGCAGTGTGGGATGTGGGGCAGTGTGGGATGTTGGGCAGTATGGGTTGTGGAGCAGTGTGGGATGTGGGACAGTGTCCGATGTGGGACAGTGTGGGGTGTAGGGCAGTGTGGGATGTGGGGCAGTGTCCGATGTGGAACAGTGTGGGATGTAGGGCAGTGTGTGATGTTGGCTAATGTGAAATGTGGGACAGTGTGGGGAGTGGTGCATTGTGGGATGTGGGGCAGTTTGGGGAGTGGTGCATTATAGGATGTGGGGAGGTGTGGGGAGTGGTGCATTGTGGGATGAGGGGCAGTGTGGGATGTAAGGCAGTGTGGGGTGTGGAATGTGGGGACAGTGTGGGATGTGGGGACAGTGTGGTGTGTGGAGCGGTGTGGGATGTGGGGCAGTGTGAGATGTGGGGCTGTGTGAGATGTGGGGACAGTATGGGATGTGGGGCAGTGTGGTGTGTGGGGCAGTATAGGATGTGGGGCTGTGTGAGATGTGGGGACAGTATGGGGTGTGGGAACAGTATGGGGTGTGGGGATAGTGTGGGATGTGGGGTAGTGTGGGCTGTGGCGACATTGTGAGATGTGGCGACATTGTGAGATGTGGGGCAGTGTGGGGTGTGGGGACAGTGTGGGGTGTGGGGACAGTGTGGGATGTGGGGACAGTGTGGGATGTGGCGACATTGTGAGATGTGGGGCAGAGTGGGGTGTGGAGACAGTGATGGATTCAAAGTTTGTGAGAAGATTTGTAGCTCAGGTGCTCGTTGTTGTTGTTCTGTTCGCCGAGCTGGGAGTTTTTGTTGCAAACATTTAGTCCCCTTTCTACGTGATATCTTCAGTGCTTGGGAGCCTCCTGTGAAGCGCTTCTGTGCTGATTCCTCCGGCATTTATATTGGTTTGAATCTGCCGCTTCCGATTGTCAGTTGCTGCCCGCTGCAGTGGCCGGTATATAGGGTCTAGGTCGATGTGTCTGTTGATAGAATTTGTGGATGAGTGCCATGCCTCTAGGAATTCCCTGGCTGTTCTCTGTTTGGCCTGCCCTATAATAGTGGTGTTGTCCCAACCGAATTCGTGTTGTTTGTCATCTGAGTGTATGGCTACTAGCGATAGCTGGTTGTGTCGTTTCGTGGCTAGTTGGTGTTCAAGGATGCGGGTTGTTAGCTGTCTTCCTGTTTGTCCTATGTAGTGTTTTGTGCAGTCCTTGCATGGGATTTTGTACACTACGTTGGTTTTGCTCATGCTGGGTATCGGGTCCTTTGTCCTGGTGAGTTGTTGTCTGAGGGTGGCTGTTGGTTTGTGTGCTGTTATGAGTCCTAGTGGTCGCAGCAGTCTGGCTGTCAGTTCAGAAATGCTCCTGATGTATGGGAGTGTGGCCAGTCCTTTGGGTTGTGGCATGTCCTCATTTCGTTGTCTTTCCTTAAGGCATCTGTTGATGAAATTGCGGGGGTATCCGTTCTTGGTGAATACATTGTATGGGTGCTCTTCTTCCTCTTTTTACATCGAATGAGACCATGTTAAATCATTCGATGTAACGGCACTGTTCACTTCTATTGACAAAACCCTAGCCAGAGAAACAATATCCAACCTGCTGGACATACACAACAGACAACAGGACGCTGAACCTATTAACAAAGACGGCAAACTTAAACTACTGGACCTATGCCTCACAACACACTTCACATTCAACAACCAGATATATGAACAAATCAACGGAACACCCATGGGCTCACCGATCTCCGGACTCATAGCAGAAGCAGTAATGCAAAGGTTAGAAAAAACAGTTCTAACGCAATTACAACCCAAACTCTGGGTCAGATATGTGGATGACACCTTTGTAATCATTAAAAACACAGAAATAGAGAACACACACCGGATCATCAACGCCACACTCACAGGAATCCGATTCATGAGAGAGGAAGAAAAGGACAACCAACTCCCATTCCTAGACGTGATGGTATAAAGAACACCGAACGGAGAATTCACAACGAAGGTATACAGTAAAGCCACACACACAGACCAAGTCCTGAACTATGAAAGCAACCACCCCAACACACACAACGATGTTGCATCAGGACATTATTCAAAAGGGCCACAACACACTGCAGCACACCTGAACTACAAAAAGAGGAAGAAGAACACCTATACAAGGTATTCACCAAGAACGGATACCCCCGCAATTTCATCAACAGATGCCTTAAGGAAAGACAACGAAATGAGGACATGCCACAACCCAAAGGACTGGCCACACTCTCATACATCAGGAGCATTTCTGAACTGACAGCCAGACTGCTGCGACCACTAGGACTCACAACAGCACACAAACCAACAGCCACCCTCAGACAACAACTCACCAGGACAAAGGACCCGATACCCAGCATGAGCAAAACCAACGTAGTGTACAAAATCCCATGCAAGGACTGCACAAAACACTACATAGGACAAACAGGAAGACAGCTAACAACCCGCATCCATGAACACCAACTAGCCACGAAACGACACGACCAGCTATCGCTAGTAGCCATACACTCAGATGACAAACAACACGAATTCGATTGGGACAACACCACTATTATAGGGCAGGCCAAACAGAGAACAGCCAGGGAATTCCTAGAAGCATGGCACTCATCCACAAATTCTATCAACAGACACATCGACCTAGACCCTATATACCGGCCACTGCAGCGGACAGCTACTGACAACCGGAAGCGGCAGATTCAAACCACTATAAATGCCGAAGGAATCAGCACAGAAGCGCTTCACAGGAGGCTCCCAAGCACTCCCAAGATGTCACCTAGAAAGGGGACGAAACGTTTGCAACAAAAACTCCCAGCTCGGCGAACAGAACCACAACAACAGTGATGGATGTGGGGCAGTGTGTGATGTGGGGCTGTGTGTGATGTGGGGCTGTGTGGGGTGTGGGGAAGTGTGGGGTGTGGGGCTGTGTTGGGTGTGGGGCTGTGTGGGGTGTGGGGCAATGTGGGGTGTGGGGCTGTGTGGGGTGTGGGGCAGTGTGGGATGTGGGGCAGTGTGGGGTGTGGGGACAGTGTGGGGTGTGGGGCAGTGTGGGGAGTGGGATGTGAGGCAGTGTGGGCTGTGGGGACAGTGTGGGATGTGGGCATTGTGGGGTGTGGGACAGTGTGGGGCGTGGGGACAGTGTGAGATGGGGGACAGTGTGAGATGTGGGGCAGGGTGGGGTGTGGGGACAGTGTGGGATGTGGGGCAGTGTGGGATGTTTGGCAGTATGGGTTGTGTGGGATGTGGGGACAGTGTGGGATGTGTGGCAGAGTGGGATGTGGGGCAGTGATGGGTGTGGGGTAGTGTGGGATATGGGGCAGTGTGTGATGTGGGGCAGTATGGGGTGTGGTGACAGTGTGGGATGGGGGACAGTGTGAGATGTGGGGCAGTGTGGGATGTGGGACAGTGTTGGGTGTGGGGACAGTGTGGCATGGGGGACAGTGTGAGATGTGGGGCAGTGTGGGGTGTGGGGACAGTGTAGGATGTGGGGACAGTGTGGGATGTGGGACAGTGTTGGGTGTGGGGACAGTATGGCATGGGGGACAGTGTGAGATGTGGGGCAGTGTGGGGTGTGGGGACAGTGTGGGATGTGGGGCAGTGTGGGATGTTTGGCAGTATGGGTTGTGTGGGATGTGGGGACAGTGTGGGATGTGTGGCAGAGTGGGATGTGGGGCAGTGATGGGTGTGGGGTAGTGTGGGATGTGGTGCCGTGTGACATGGGGCAGTGTGTGATGTGGGACAATGTGAGATGTGGGGCAGTGTGGAATGTGGGACAGTATGGGGTGTGGAGACAGTGTGAGATGTGGGGACAGTGTGGGATGTGGGGACAGTGTGGGATGTGGGGACAGTGTGGGGTTTAGGGCAGTGTGGGATGTGGGACAGTGTGGGATGCGGGGACAATGTGGGGTGTGGGGACAGTGTGGCTGTAGGACAGTGTGAGATGTGGGGCAGTGTGCGATGTGTGGACAGTGTGGGGTGTGGGGCAGTGTGGGATGTGGGGACAGTGTGGGATGTGGGGACAGTGTGGGGTTTAGGGCAGTGTGGGATGTGGGACAGTGTGGGATGCGGGGACAATGTGGGGTGTGGGGACAGTGTGGCTGTAGGACAGTGTGAGATGTGGGGCAGTGTGCGATGTGTGGACAGTGTGGGGTGTTGGGACAGTGTGGGATGTGGGGCAGTGTGGGATGTTGCACAGTGTGGGATGTGGGGACAGTGTGGAATCTGGGGCGGTGTGGGGTGTGGGGACAGTGTGGGATCTGGGACAGTGTGGGATGCGGGGACAATGTGGAGTGTGTGATGTGGGAAAGTGTGTGATGTGGGGACAGTGTGGGATGTGGGGACAGTGTGGGATGTGGGGACATTGTGGGATGTGGGGACAGTATGGGGTGTGGGGACAGTGTGGGATGTGGGGCAGCGTGGGATGTGGGGACAGTGTGGGGTGTGGGGCAGTGTGTGATGTGGGGACAGTGTGGGATGTGGGGACAGTGTGGGGTTTAGGGCAGTGTGAGATGTGGGGACAGTGTGGGATGTGGGGACAGTGTGGGGTTTAGGGCAGTGTGGGATGTGGGGACAATGTGGGATGTGGGGCAGTGTGGGATGTGGGGACAGTGTGGAATCTGGGGCGGTGTGGGGTGTGGGGACAGTGTGGGATGTGGGACAGTGTGGGATGCGGGGACAATGTGGAGTGTGTGATGTGGGAAAGTGTGTGATGTGGGGACAGTGTGGGATGTGGGGACAGTGTGGGGTGTGGGGACAGTGTGGGATGTGGGGCAGTGTGGGATGTTGCACAGTGTGGGACGTGGGGACAGTGTGGAATCTGGGGCGGTGTGGGGTGTGGGGACAGTGTGGGATGTGGGACAGTGTGGGATGCGGGGACAATGTGGAGTGTGTGATGTGGGAAAGTGTGTGATGTGGGGACAGTGTGGGATGTGGGGACAGTGTGGGATGTGGGGACATTGTGGGGTGTGGGGACAGTGTGGGATGTGGGGACAGTGTGGGATGTGGGGACATTGTGGGGTGCGGGGACAATGTGGAGTGTGTGATGTGGGGCAGTGTGTGATGTGGGGACAGTGTGGGATGTGGGGACAGTGTGGGATGTGGGGACAGTATGGGGTGTGGGGACAGTGTGGGATGTGGGGCAGCGTGGGATGTGGGGCAGCGTGGGATGTGGGGCAGTGTGGGATGTGGGGACAGTGTGGGATGTGGGGACAGTGTGGGATGTGGGGCCATTGTGGGGTGTGGGGACAGTGTGGGATGTGGGGACAGTGTGTGATGTGGGGACAGTGTGGGATGTGGGGACAGTGTGGGATGTTGGGCAGCGTGGGATGTGGGGACAGTGTGGGATGTGGGGACAGTGTGGGATGTGGGGACATTGTGGGGTGTGGGGACAGAGTGGGATGTGGGGACAGTGTGGGATGTGGGGACAGTGTGGGATGTGGGGACATTGTGAGTTGCGGGGACAATGTGGAGTGTGTGATGTGGGGCAGTGTGTGTTGTGGGGACAGTGTGGGATGTGGGGACAGTGTGGGATGTGGGGACAGTATGGGGTGTGGGGACAGTGTGGGATGTGGGGCAGCGTGGGATGTGGGGCAGCGTGGGATGTGGCACAGTGTGGGATGTGGGGACAGTGTGGGATGTGGGGACAGTGTGGGATGTGGGGCCATTGTGGGGTGTGGGGACAGTGTGGGATGTGGGGACAGTGTGGGATGTGGGGACAGTGTGTGATGTGGGGACAGTGTGGGATGTGGGGACAGTGTGGGATGTGGGGACAGTGAGGGATGTGGGACAGTATGGGGTGTGGGGCAGTGTGGGATGTGGGACAGTATGGGGTGTGGGGCAGTGTGGAATGTGGGACAGAATGGGGTGTGGGGACAGTGTGGGATGTGGGGCAGTGTGGGATGTGGGGCAGTGTGGGATGTGGGGACAATGTGGGATGTGGGGACAGTGTGGGATGTGGGGACAGTGTGGGATGTGGGGCAGTGTGGGATGTGGGGACAGTGTGGGATGTGGGGACAGTGTGGGATGTGGTGACAGTGTGTGATGTGGGGACAGTGTGGGGTTTAGGGCAGTGTGGGATGTGGGGACAGTGTGGGATGTGGGACAGTATGGGGTGTGGGGCAGTGTGGAATGTGGGACAGAATGGGGTGTGGGGACAGTGTGGGATGTGGGACAGTATGGGGTGTGGGGACAGTGTGGGATGTGGGGACAGTGTGGGATGTGGGGACAGTGTGGGATGTGGGGACAATGTGGAGTGTGTGATGTGGGGCAGTGTGTGATGTGGGGACAGTGTGGGATGTGGGGACAGTGTGGGATGTGGGGACAGTGTGGGGTTGAGGGCAGTGTGTGATGTGGGGACAGTGTGGGATGTGGGGACAGTGTGGGATGTGGGGACAGTGTGGGATGTGGGGACAATGTGGAGTGTGTGATGTGGGGCAGTGTGTGATGTGGGGACAGTGTGGGATGTGGGGACAGTGTGGGATGTGGGGACAGTGTGGGGTTGAGGGCAGTGTGTGATGTGGGGACAGTGTGGGATGTGGGGACAGTGTGGGGTTGAGGGCAGTGTGTGATGTGGGGACAGTGTGGGATGTGGGGCAGTGTGGGATGTGGGGACAGTGTGGGATGTGGGACAGTGTGGGATGCGGGGACAATGTGGAGTGTGTGATGTGGGAAAGTGTGTGATGTGGGGACAGTGTGGGATGTGGGGACAGTGTGGGGTGTGGGGACAGTGTGGGATGTGGGGCAGTGTGGGATGTTGCACAGTGTGGGATGTGGGGACAGTGTGGAATCTGGGGCGGTGTGGGGTGTGGGGACAGTGTGGGATGTGGGACAGTGTGGGATGCGGGGACAATGTGGAGTGTGTGATGTGGGAAAGTGTGTGATGTGGGGACAGTGTGGGATGTGGGGACATTGTGGGGTGTGGGGACAGTGTGGGATGTGGGGACAGTGTGGGATGTGGGGACATTGTGGGGTGCGGGGACAATGTGGAGTGTGTGATGTGGGGCAGTGTGTGATGTGGGGACAGTGTGGGATGTGGGGACAGTGTGGGATGTGGGGACAGTATGGGGTGTGGGGACAGTGTGGGATGTGGGGCAGCGTGGGATGTGGGGCAGCGTGGGATGTGGGGCAGTGTGGGATGTGGGGACAATGTGGGATGTGGGGACAGTGTGGGATGTGGGGCCATTGTGGGGTGTGGGGACAGTGTGGGATGTGGGGACAGTGTGGGATGTGGGGACAGTGAGGGATGTGGGACAGTATGGGTTGTGGGGCAGTGTGGGATGTGGGACAGTATGGGGTGTGGGGCAGTGTGGGATGTGGGACAGTATGGGGTGTGGGGCAGTGTGGAATGTGGGACAGAATGGGGTGTGGGGACAGTGTGGGATGTGGGGACAATGTGGGATGTGGGGACAGTGTGGAATGTGGGGACAGTGTGGGATGTGGGGACAGTGTGGGATGTGGGGACAGTGTGGGATGTGGGGCAGTGTGTGATGTGGGGACAGTGTGCGATGTGGGGACAGTGTGGGGTTTAGGGCAGTGTGGGATGTGGGGACAGTGTGGGATGTGGGGCAGTGTGTGATGTGGGGACAGTGTGGGATGTGGGGACAGTGTGGGGTTTAGGGCAGTGTGGGATGTGGGGACAGTGTGGGATGTGGGGCAGTGTGTGATGTGGGGACAGTGTGGGATGTGGGGACAGTGTGTGATGTGGGGACAGTGTGGGGTTTAGGGCAGTGTGGGATGTGGGGACAGTGTGGGATGTGGGACAGTATGGGGTGTGGGGACAGTGTGGGATGTGGGGACAGTGTGGGATGTGGGACAGTATGTGGTGTGGGGCAGGGTGGAATGTGGGACAGAATGGGGTGTGGGGACAGTGTGGGATGTGGGGCAGTGTGGGATGTTGCACAGTGTGGGATGTGGGGACAGTGTGGAATCTGGGGCGGTGTGGGGTGTGGGGACAGTGTGGGATCTGGGACAGTGTGGGATGCGGGGACAATGTGGAGTGTGTGATGTGGGAAAGTGTGTGATGTGGGGACAGTGTGGGATGTGGGGACAGTGTGGGATGTGGGGACATTGTGGGGTGTGGGGACAGAGTGGGATGTGGGGACAGTGTGGGATGTGGGGACAGTGTGGGATGTGGGGACATTGTGAGTTGCGGGGACAATGTGGAGTGTGTGATGTGGGGCAGTGTGTGATGTGGGGACAGTGTGGGATGTGGGGACAGTGTGGGATGTGGGGACAGTATGGGGTGTGGGGACAGTGTGGGATGTGGGGCAGCGTGGGATGTGGGGCAGCGTGGGATGTGGCACAGTGTGGGATGTGGGGACAGTGTGGGATGTGGGGACAGTGTGGGATGTGGGGCCATTGTGGGGTGTGGGGACAGTGTGGGATGTGGGGACAGTGTGGGATGTGGGGACAGTGTGTGATGTGGGGACAGTGTGGGATGTGGGGACAGTGTGGGATGTTGGGCAGCGTGGGATGTGGGGACAGTGTGGGATGTGGGGACAGTGTGGGATGTGGGGACAGTGAGGGATGTGGGACAGTATGGGGTGTGGGGACAGTGTGGGATGTGGGGACATTGTGGGGTTTAGGGCAGTGTGGGATGTGGGGACAGTGTGGGATGTGGGGCAGTGTGTGATGTGGGGACAGTGTGGAATCTGGGGCGGTGTGGGGTTTAGGGCAGTGTGGGATGTGGGGACAGTGTGGGATGTGGGGACAGTGTGGGATGTGGGGCAGTGTGTGATGTGGGGACAGTGTGGGATGTGGGGACAGTGTGGGGTTTAGGGCAGTGTGGGATGTGGGGACAGTGTGGAATCTGGGGCGGTGTGGGGTGTGGGGACAGTGTGGGATCTGGGACAGTGTGGGATGCGGGGACAATGTGGAGTGTGTGATGTGGGAAAGTGTGTGATGTGGGGACAGTGTGGGATGTGGGGACAGTGTGGGGTGTGGGGACAGTGTGGGATGTGGGGCAGTGTGGGATGTTGCACAGTGTGGGATGTGGGGACAGTGTGGAATCTGGGGCGGTGTGGGGTGTGGGGACAATGTGGGATGTGGGACAGTGTGGGATGCGGGGACAATGTGGAGTGTGTGATGTGGGAAAGTGTGTGATGTGGGGACAGTGTGGGATGTGGGGACAGTGTGGGATGTGGGGACATTGTGGGGTGTGGTGACAGTGTGGGATGTGGGGACAGTGTGGGATGTGGGGACATTGTGGGGTGCGGGGACAATGTGGAGTGTGTGATGTGGGGCAGTGTGGGATGTGGGGACAGTGTGGGATGTGGGGACATTGTGGGGTGTGGGGACAGTGTGGGATGTGGGGACAGTGTGGGATGTGGGGACATTGTGGGGTGTGGGGACAGTGTGGGATGTGGGGACAGTGTGGGATGTGGGGACATTGTGGGGTGTGGGGACAGTGTGGGATGTGGGGACAGTGTGGGATGTGGGGACAGTGTGTGATGTGGGGACAGTGTGGGATGTGGGAACAGTGTGGGATGTTGGGCAGCGTGGGATGTGGGGACAGTGAGGGATGTGGGACAGTATGGGGTGTGGGGCACTGTGGGATGTGGGACAGTATGGGGTGTGGGGCAGTGTGGAATGTGGGACAGAATGGGGTGTGGGGACAGTGTGGGATGTGGGGACAGTGTGGGATGTGGGGACAGTGTGGGATTTTGGGACAGTGTGGGGTTTAGGGCAGTGTTGGATGTGGGGACAGTGTGGGATGTGGGGCGGTGTGGGGTGTGGGGACAGTGTGGGATCTGGGACAGTGTGGGATGCGGGGACAATGTGGAGTGTGTGATGTGGGAAAGTGTGTGATGTGGGGACAGTGTGGGATGTGGGGACAGTGTGGGATGTGGGGACATTGTGGGGTGTGCGGACAGTGTGGGATGTGGGGACAGTGTGGGATGTGGGGACATTGTGGGGTGCGGGGACAATGTGGAGTGTGTGATGTGGGGCAGTGTGTGATGTGGGGACAGTGTGGGATGTGGGGACAGTGTGGGATGTGGGGACAGTGTGGGATGTGGGGACAGTATGGGGTGTGGGGACGGTGTGGGATGTGGGGCAGCGTGGGATGTGGGGCAGCGTGGGATGTGGGGCAGTGTGGGATGTGGGGACAGTGTGGGATGTGGGGAGAGTGTGGGATGTGGGGACATTGTGGGTGTGGGGACAGTGTGGGATGTGGGGACAGTATGGGGTGTGGGGACGGTGTGGGATGTGGGGCAGCGTGGGATGTGGGGCAGCGTGGGATGTGGGGCAGTGTGGGATGTGGGGACAGTGTGGGATGTGGGGACAGTGTGGGATGTGGGGACAGTGTGGGGTTTAGGGCAGTGTGGGATGTGGGGACAGTGTGGGATGTGGGGCAGTGTGTGATGTGGGGACAGTGTGGGATGTGGGGACAGTGTGGGGTTTAGGGCAGTGTGGGATGTGTGGACAGTGTGGGATGTGGGGCAGTGTGTGATGTGGGGACAGTGTGGAATCTGGGGCGGTGTGGGGTTTAGGGCAGTGTGGGATGTGGGGACAGTGTGGGATGTGGGGACAGTGTGGGATGTGGGGCAGTATGTGATGTGGGGACAGTGTGGGATGTGGGGACAGTGTGGGGTTTAGGGCAGTGTGGGATGTGGGGACAGTGTGGAATCTGGGGCGGTGTGGGGTGTGGGGACAGTGTGGGATCTGGGACAGTGTGGGATGCGGGGACAATGTGGAGTGTGTGATGTGGGAAAGTGTGTGATGTGGGGACAGTGTGGGATGTGGGGACAGTTTGGGATGTGGGGACAGTGTGGGATGTGGGGACAGTGTGCGATGTGGGGACATTGTGAGTTGCGGGGACAATGTGGAGTGTGTGATGTGGAGCAGTGTGGGATGTGGGGACAGTGTGGGATGTGGGGACAGTGTGGGATGTGGGGACAGTGTGGGATGTGGGGACAGTGAGGGATGTGGGACAGTATGGGGTGTGGGGCAGTGTGGGATGTGGGACAGTATGGGGTGTGGGGCAGTGTGGAATGTGGGACAGAATGGGGTGTGGGGACAGTGTGGGATGTGGGGCAGTGTGGGATGTGGGGCAGTGTGGGATGTGGGGACAATGTGGGATGTGGGGACAGTGTGGGATGTGGGGACAGTGTGGGATGTGGGGCAGTGTGGGATGTGGGGACAGTGTGGGATGTGGGGACAGTGTGGGATGTGGTGACAGTGTGTGATGTGGGGACAGTGTGGGGTTTAGGGCAGTGTGGGATGTGGGGACAGTGTGGGATGTGGGACAGTATGGGGTGTGGGGCAGTGTGGAATGTGGGACAGAATGGGGTGTGGGGACAGTGTGGGATGTGGGACAGTATGGGGTGTGGGGACAGTGTGGGATGTGGGGACAGTGTGGGATGTGGGGACAGTGTGGGATGTGGGGACAATGTGGAGTGTGTGATGTGGGGCAGTGTGTGATGTGGGGACAGTGTGGGATGTGGGGACAGTGTGGGATGTGGGGACAGTGTGGGGTTGAGGGCAGTGTGTGATGTGGGGACAGTGTGGGATGTGGGGACAGTGTGGGATGTGGGGACAGTGTGGGATGTGGGGACAATGTGGAGTGTGTGATGTGGGGCAGTGTGTGATGTGGGGACAGTGTGGGATGTGGGGACAGTGTGGGATGTGGGGACAGTGTGGGGTTGAGGGCAGTGTGTGATGTGGGGACAGTGTGGGATGTGGGGACAGTGTGGGGTTGAGGGCAGTGTGTGATGTGGGGACAGTGTGGGATGTGGGGCAGTGTGGGATGTGGGGACAGTGTGGGATGTGGGACAGTGTGGGATGCGGGGACAATGTGGAGTGTGTGATGTGGGAAAGTGTGTGATGTGGGGACAGTGTGGGATGTGGGGACAGTGTGGGGTGTGGGGACAGTGTGGGATGTGGGGCAGTGTGGGATGTTGCACAGTGTGGGATGTGGGGACAGTGTGGAATCTGGGGCGGTGTGGGGTGTGGGGACAGTGTGGGATGTGGGACAGTGTGGGATGCGGGGACAATGTGGAGTGTGTGATGTGGGAAAGTGTGTGATGTGGGGACAGTGTGGGATGTGGGGACATTGTGGGGTGTGGGGACAGTGTGGGATGTGGGGACAGTGTGGGATGTGGGGACATTGTGGGGTGCGGGGACAATGTGGAGTGTGTGATGTGGGGCAGTGTGTGATGTGGGGACAGTGTGGGATGTGGGGACAGTGTGGGATGTGGGGACAGTATGGGGTGTGGGGACAGTGTGGGATGTGGGGCAGCGTGGGATGTGGGGCAGCGTGGGATGTGGGGCAGTGTGGGATGTGGGGACAATGTGGGATGTGGGGACAGTGTGGGATGTGGGGCCATTGTGGGGTGTGGGGACAGTGTGGGATGTGGGGACAGTGTGGGATGTGGGGACAGTGAGGGATGTGGGACAGTATGGGTTGTGGGGCAGTGTGGGATGTGGGACAGTATGGGGTGTGGGGCAGTGTGGGATGTGGGACAGTATGGGGTGTGGGGCAGTGTGGAATGTGGGACAGAATGGGGTGTGGGGACAGTGTGGGATGTGGGGACAATGTGGGATGTGGGGACAGTGTGGAATGTGGGGACAGTGTGGGATGTGGGGACAGTGTGGGATGTGGGGACAGTGTGGGATGTGGGGCAGTGTGTGATGTGGGGACAGTGTGCGATGTGGGGACAGTGTGGGGTTTAGGGCAGTGTGGGATGTGGGGACAGTGTGGGATGTGGGGCAGTGTGTGATGTGGGGACAGTGTGGGATGTGGGGACAGTGTGGGGTTTAGGGCAGTGTGGGATGTGGGGACAGTGTGGGATGTGGAGCAGTGTGTGATGTGGGGACAGTGTGGGATGTGGGGACAGTGTGTGATGTGGGGACAGTGTGGGGTTTAGGGCAGTGTGGGATGTGGGGACAGTGTGGGATGTGGGACAGTATGGGGTGTGGGGACAGTGTGGGATGTGGGGACAGTGTGGGATGTGGGACAGTATGGGGTGTGGGGCAGGGTGGAATGTGGGACAGAATGGGGTGTGGGGACAGTGTGGGATGTGGGGCAGTGTGGGATGTTGCACAGTGTGGGATGTGGGGACAGTGTGGAATCTGGGGCGGTGTGGGGTGTGGGGACAGTGTGGGATCTGGGACAGTGTGGGATGCGGGGACAATGTGGAGTGTGTGATGTGGGAAAGTGTGTGATGTGGGGACAGTGTGGGATGTGGGGACAGTGTGGGATGTGGGGACATTGTGGGGTGTGGGGACAGAGTGGGATGTGGGGACAGTGTGGGATGTGGGGACAGTGTGGGATGTGGGGACATTGTGAGTTGCGGGGACAATGTGGAGTGTGTGATGTGGGGCAGTGTGTGATGTGGGGACAGTGTGGGATGTGGGGACAGTGTGGGATGTGGGGACAGTATGGGGTGTGGGGACAGTGTGGGATGTGGGGCAGCGTGGGATGTGGGGCAGCGTGGGATGTGGCACAGTGTGGGATGTGGGGACAGTGTGGGATGTGGGGACAGTGTGGGATGTGGGGCCATTGTGGGGTGTGGGGACAGTGTGGGATGTGGGGACAGTGTGGTATGTGGGGACAGTGTGTGATGTGGGGACAGTGTGGGATGTGGGGACAGTGTGGGATGTTGGGCAGCGTGGGATGTGGGGACAGTGTGGGATGTGGGGACAGTGTGGGATGTGGGGACAGTGAGGGATGTGGGACAGTATGGGGTGTGGGGACAGTGTGGGATGTGGGGACATTGTGGGGTTTAGGGCAGTGTGGGATGTGGGGACAGTGTGGGATGTGGGGCAGTGTGTGATGTGGGGACAGTGTGGAATCTGGGGCGGTGTGGGGTTTAGGGCAGTGTGGGATGTGGGGACAGTGTGGGATGTGGGGACAGTGTGGGATGTGGGGCAGTATGTGATGTGGGGACAGTGTGGGATGTGGGGACAGTGTGGGGTTTAGGGCAGTGTGGGATGTGGGGACAGTGTGGAATCTGGGGCGGTGTGGGGTGTGGGGACAGTGTGGGATCTGGGACAGTGTGGGATGCGGGGACAATGTGGAGTGTGTGATGTGGGAAAGTGTGTGATGTGGGGACAGTGTGGGATGTGGGGACAGTGTGGGGTGTGGGGACAGTGTGGGATGTGGGGCAGTGTGGGATGTTGCACAGTGTGGGATGTGGGGACAGTGTGGAATCTGGGGCGGTGTGGGGTGTGGGGACAATGTGGGATGTGGGACAGTGTGGGATGCGGGGACAATGTGGAGTGTGTGATGTGGGAAAGTGTGTGATGTGGGGACAGTGTGGGATGTGGGGACAGTGTGGGATGTGGGGACATTGTGGGGTGTGGTGACAGTGTGGGATGTGGGGACAGTGTGGGATGTGGGGACATTGTGGGGTGCGGGGACAATGTGGAGTGTGTGATGTGGGGCAGTGTGGGATGTGGGGACAGTGTGGGATGTGGGGACATTGTGGGGTGTGGGGACAGTGTGGGATGTGGGGACAGTGTGGGATGTGGGGACATTGTGGGGTGTGGGGACAGTGTGGGATGTGGGGACAGTGTGGGATGTGGGGACATTGTGGGGTGTGGGGACAGTGTGGGATGTGGGGACAGTGTGTGATGTGGGGACAGTGTGGGATGTGGGAACAGTGTGGGATGTTGGGCAGCGTGGGATGTGGGGACAGTGAGGGATGTGGGACAGTATGGGGTGTGGGGCACTGTGGGATGTGGGACAGTATGGGGTGTGGGGCAGTGTGGAATGTGGGACAGAATGGGGTGTGGGGACAGTGTGGGATGTGGGGACAATGTGGGATGTGGGGACAGTGTGGGATTTTGGGACAGTGTGGGGTTTAGGGCAGTGTTGGATGTGGGGACAGTGTGGGATGTGGGGCGGTGTGGGGTGTGGGGACAGTGTGGGATCTGGGACAGTGTGGGATGCGGGGACAATGTGGAGTGTGTGATGTGGGAAAGTGTGTGATATGGGGACAGTGTGGGATGTGGGGACAGTGTGGGATGTGGGGACATTGTGGGGTGTGCGGACAGTGTGGGATGTGGGGACAGTGTGGGATGTGGGGACATTGTGGGGTGCGGGGACAATGTGGAGTGTGTGATGTGGGGCAGTGTGTGATGTGGGGACAGTGTGGGATGTGGGGACAGTGTGGGATGTGGGGACAGTGTGGGATGTGGGGACAGTATGGGGTGTGGGGACGGTGTGGGATGTGGGGCAGCGTGGGATGTGGGGCAGCGTGGGATGTGGGGCAGTGTGGGATGTGGGGACAGTGTGGGATGTGGGGAGAGTGTGGGATGTGGGGACATTGTGGGTGTGGGGACAGTGTGGGATGTGGGGACAGTATGGGGTGTGGGGACGGTGTGGGATGTGGGGCAGCGTGGGATGTGGGGCAGCGTGGGATGTGGGGCAGTGTGGGATGTGGGGACAGTGTGGGATGTGGGGACAGTGTGGGATGTGGGGACAGTGTGGGGTTTAGGGCAGTGTGGGATGTGGGGACAGTGTGGGATGTGGGGCAGTGTGTGATGTGGGGACAGTGTGGGATGTGGGGACAGTGTGGGGTTTAGGGCAGTGTGGGATGTGTGGACAGTGTGGGATGTGGGGCAGTGTGTGATGTGGGGACAGTGTGGAATCTGGGGCGGTGTGGGGTTTAGGGCAGTGTGGGATGTGGGGACAGTGTGGGATGTGGGGACAGTGTGGGATGTGGGGCAGTATGTGATGTGGGGACAGTGTGGGATGTGGGGACAGTGTGGGGTTTAGGGCAGTGTGGGATGTGGGGACAGTGTGGAATCTGGGGCGGTGTGGGGTGTGGGGACAGTGTGGGATCTGGGACAGTGTGGGATGCGGGGACAATGTGGAGTGTGTGATGTGGGAAAGTGTGTGATGTGGGGACAGTGTGGGATGTGGGGACAGTTTGGGATGTGAGGACAGTATGGGGTGTGGGGACAGTGTGGGATGTTGGGCAGCGTGGGATGTGGGGCAGCGTGGGATGTGGGGCAGTGTGGGATGTGGGGACAGTGTGGGATGTGGGGACAGTGTGGGATGTGGGGACATTGTGGGGTGTGGGGACAGTGTGGGATGTGGGGACAGTGTGGGATGTGGGGACAGTGTGTGATGTGGGGACAGTGTGGGATGTGGGGACAGTGTGGGATGTTGGGCAGCGTGGGATGTGGGGACAGTGTGGGATGTGGGGACAGTGTGGGATGTGGGGACAGTGAGGGATGTGGGACAGTATGGGGTGTGGGGCAGTGTGGGATGTGGGACAGTATGGGGTGTGGGGCAGTGTGGGATGTGGGACAGTATGGGGTGTGGGGCAGTGTGGAATGTGGGACAGAATGGGTTGTGGGGACAGTGTGGGATGTGGGGCAGTGTGGGATGTGGGGATAATGTGGGATGTGGGGACAATGTGGGATGTGGGGACAGTGTGGGATGTGGGGACATTGTGGGATGTGGGGACAGTGTGGGATGTGGGGACATTGTGGGGTTTAGGACAGTGTGGGATGTGGGGACAGTGTGGGATGTGGGGACAGTGTGGGATGTGGGGACTGTGTGGTGTTTAGGGCAGTGTGGGATGTGGGGACAGTGTGGGATGTGGGGCAGTGTGTGATGTGGGGACAGTGTTGTATCTGGGGCGGTGTGGGGTGTGGGGACAGTGTGGGATCTGGGACAGTGTGGGATGCGGGGACAATGTGGAGTGTGTGATGTGGGAAAGTGTGTGATGTGGGGACAGTGTGGGATGTGGGGACAGTGTGGGGTGTTGGGACAGTGTGGGATGTGGGGCAGTGTGGGTTGTTGCACAGTGTGGGATGTTGGGACAGTGTGGAATCTGGGGCGGTGTGGGGTGTGGGGACAGTGTGGGATCTGGGACAGTGTGGGATGCGGGGACAATGTGGAGTGTGTGATGTGGGAAAGTGTGTGATGTGGGGACAGTGTGGGATGTGGGGACAGTGTGGGATGTGGGGACATTGTGGGGTGTGGGGACAGTGTGGGATGTGGGGACAGTGTGGGATGTGGGGACATTGTGGGGTGCGGGGACAATGTGGAGTGTGTGATGTGGGGCAGTGTGTGATGTGGGGACAGTGTGGGATGTGGGGACAGTGAGGGATGTGGGACAGTATGGGGTGTGGGGCAGTGTGGGATGTGGGACAGTATGGGGTGTGGGGCAGTGTGGAATGTGGGACAGTATGGGGTGTGGGGACAGTGTGGGATGTGGGGCAATGTGGGATGTGGGGACAATGTGGGATGTGGGGACAGTGTGGGATCTGGGGTCAGTGTGGGATGTGGGGCAGTATGTCATGTGGGGACAGTGTGGGATGTGGGACAGTATGTCATGTGGGGACAGTGTGGGATGTGGGGACAGTGTGGGGTTGAGGGCAGTGTGGGATGTGGGGAGTGTGGGATGTGGGGCAGTGTGTGATGTGGGGACAGTGTGGAATCTGGGGCGGTGTGGGGTGTGGGGACAGTGTGGGATCTGGGACAGTGTGGGATGCGGGGACAATGTGGAGTGTGTGATGTGGGAAAGTGTGTGATGTGGGGACAGTGTGGGATGTGGGGACAGTGTGGGGTGTGGGGACAGTGTGGGATGTGGGGCAGTGTGGGATGTTGCACAGTGTGGGATGTGGGGACAGTGTGGAATCTGGGACAGTGTGGGATGCGGGGACAATGTGGAGTGTGTGATGTGGGAAAGTGTGTGATGTGGGGACAGTGTGGGATGTGGGGACAGTGTGGGATGTGGGGACATTGTGGGGTGTGGTGACAGTGTGGGATGTGGGGACAGTGTGGGATGTGGGGACATTGTGGGGTGCGGGGACAATGTGGAGTGTGTGATGTGGGGCAGTGTGGGATGTGGGGACAGTGTGTGATGTGGGGACATTGTGGGGTGTGGGGACAGTGTGGGATGTGGGGACAGTGTGGGATGTGGGGACATTGTGGGCTGTGGGGACAGTGTGGGATGTGGGGACAGTGTGGGATGTGGGGACATTGTGGGGTGTGGGGACAGTGTGGGATGTGGGGACAGTGTGGGATGTGGGGACAGTGTGTGATGTGGGGACAGTGTGGGATGTGGGGACAGTGTGGGATGTTGGGCAGCGTGGGATGTGGGGACAGTGAGGGATGTGGGACAGTATGGGGTGTGGGGCACTGTGGGATGTGGGACAGTATGGGGTGTGGGGCAGTGTGGGATGTGGGACAGTATGGGGTGTGGGGCAGTGTGGAATGTGGGACAGAATGGGGTGTGGGGACAGTGTGGGATGTGGGGACAATGTGGGATGTGGGGACAGTGTGGGATGTGGGGACAGTGTGGGATGTGGGGCAGTGTGTGATGTGGGGACAGTGTGGGATTTTGGGACAGTGTGGGGTTTAGGGCAGTGTGGGATGTGGGGACAGTGTGGGATGTGGGGCGGTGTGGGGTGTGGGGACAGTGTGGGATCTGGGACAGTGTGGGATGCGGGGACAATGTGGAGTGTGTGATGTGGGAAAGTGTGTGATGTGGGGACAGTGTGGGATGTGGGGACAGTGTGGGATGTGGGGACAGTGTGGGATGTGGGGCGGTGTGGGGTGTGGGGACAGTGTGGGATCTGGGACAGTGTGGGATGCGGGGACAATGTGGAGTGTGTGATGTGGGAAAGTGTGTGATGTGGGGACAGTGTGGGATGTGGGGACAGTGTGGGATGTGGGGACATTGTGGGGTGCGGGGACAATGTGGAGTGTGTGATGTGGGGCAGTGTGTGATGTGGGGACAGTGTGGGATGTGGGGACAGTGTGGGATGTGGGGACAGTATGGGGTGTGGGGACAGTGTGGGATGTGGGGCAGCGTGGGATGTGGGGACAGTGTGGGATGTGGGGACAGTGTGGGATGTGGGGACATTGTGGGGTGTGGGGACAGTGTGGGATGTGGGGCAGCGTGGGATGTGGGGCAGCGTTGGATGTGGGGACAGTGTGGGATGTGGGGACAGTGTGGGATGTGGGGACAGTGTGGGATGTTGGGCAGCGTGGGATGTGGGGTCAGTGTGGGATGTGGGGACAGTGTGGGATGTGGGGACAGTGAGGGATGTGGGACAGTATGGGGCGTGGGGCAGTGTGGGATGTGGGACAGTAGGGGGTGTGGGGCAGTGTGGGATGTGGGACAGTATGGGGTGTGGGGCAGTGTGGAATGTGGGACAGAATGGGGTGTGGGGACAGTGTGGGTTGTGGGGACAATGTGGGATGTGGGGACAGTGTGGGATGTGGGGACAGTGTGGGATGTGGGGACAGTGTGGGGTTTAGGGCAGTGTGGGATGTGGGGACAGTGTGGGATGTGGGACAGTATGGGGTGTGGGGACAGTGTGGGATGTGGGGACAGTGTGGGATGTGGGACAGTATGGGGTGTGGGGCAGTGTGGAATGTGGGACAGAATGGGGTGTGGGGACAGTGTGGGATGTGGGGCAGTGTGGGATGTTGCACAGTGTGGTATGTGGGGACAGTATGGAATCTGGGGCGGTGTGGGGTGTGTTGTCAGTGTGGGATGTGGGGACAGTGTGGGATGTGGGGACAGTGAGGGATGTGGGGACAGCGTGGGATGTGGGGACAGTGAGGGATGTGGGACAGTATGGGGTGTGGGGCAGTGTGGGATGTGGGACAGTATGGGGTGTGGGGCAGTGTGGGATGTGGGACAGAATGGGGTGTGGGGACAGTGTGGGATGTGGGGACAATGTGGGATGTGGGGACAGTGTGGAATGTGGGGACAGTGTGGGATGTGGGGACAGTGTGGGATGTGGGGACAGTGTGGGATGTGGGGACAGTGTGGGGTTTAGGGCAGTGTGGGATGTGGGGACAGTGTGGGATGTGGGGCAGTGTGTGATGTGGGGACAGTGTGGGATGTGGGGACAGTGTGGGGTTTAGGGCAGTGTGGGATGTGGGGACAGTGTGGGATGTGGGGCAGTGTGTGATGTGGGGACAGTGTGGGATGTGGGGACAGTGTGGGATGTGGGGACAGTGTGTGATGTGGGGACAGTGTGGGGTTTAGGGCAGTGTGGGATGTGGGGACAGTGTGGGATGTGGGACAGTATGGGGTTTGGGGACAGTGTGGGATGTGGGGACAGTGTGGGATGTGGGACAGTATGGGGTGTGGGGCAGTGTGGAATGTGGGACAGAATGGGGTGTGGGGACATTGTGGGATGTGGGGACAGTGTGGGATGTGGGGACAATGTGGGATGTGGGGACAGTGTGTGATGTGGGGACAGTGTGGGATGTGGGGCAGTGTGTGACGTGGGGACAGTGTGGGATGTGGGGACAGTGTGGGGTTTAGGGCAGTGTGGGATGTGGGGACAGTGTGGGATGTGGGGCAGTGTGTGATGTGGGGACAGTGTGGAATCTGGGGCGGTGTGGGGTGTGGTGACAGTGTGGGATCTGGGACAGTGTGGGATGCGGGGACAATGTGGAGTGTGTGATGTGGGAAAGTGTGTGATGTGGGGACAGTGTGGGATGTGGGGACAGTGTGGGGTGTGGGGACAGTGTGGGATGTGGGGCAGTGTGGGATGTTGCACAGTGTGGGATGTGGGGACAGTGTGGAATCTGGGGCGGTTTGGGGTGTGGGGAGAGTGTGGGATCTGGGACAGTGTGGGATGCGGGGACAATGTGGAGTGTGTGATGTGGGAAAGTGTGTGATGTGGGGACAGTGTGGGATGTGGGGACAGTGTGGGATGTGGGGACATTGTGGGGTGTGGGGACAGTGTGGGATGTGGGGACAGTGTGGGATGTGGGGACATTGTGGGGTGCGGGGACAATGTGGAGTGTGTGATGTGGGGCAGTGTGTGATGTGGGGACAGTGTGGGATGTGGGGACAGTGTGGGATGTGGGGACAGTATGGGGTGTGAAGACAGTGTGGTATGTGGGGCAGCGTGGGATGTGGGGCAGCGTGGGATGTGGGGCAGTGTGGGATGTGGGGACAGTGTGGGATGCGGGGACAATGTGGAGTGTGTGATGTGGGAAAGTGTGTGATGTGGGGACAGTGTGGGATGTGGGGACAGTGTGGGGTGTGGGGACAGTGTGGGATGTGGGGCATTGTGGGATGTTGCACAGTGTGGGATGTGGGGACAGTGTGGAATCTGGGGTGGTTTGGGGTGTGGGGAGAGTGTGGGATCTGGGACAGTGTGGGATGCGGGGACAATGTGGAGTGTGTGATGTGGGAAAGTGTGTGATGTGGGGACAGTGTGGGATGTGGGGACAGTGTGGGATGTGGGGACATTGTGGGGTGTGGGGACAGTGTGGGATGTGGGGACAGTGTGGGATGTGGGGACATTGTGGGGTGCGGGGACAATGTGGAGTGTGTGATGTGGGGCAGTGTGTGATGTGGGGACAGTGTGGGATGTGGGGACAGTGTGGGATGTGGGGACAGTATGAGGTGTGAAGACAGTGTGGTATGTGGCGCAGCGTGGGATGTGGGGCAGCGTGGGATGTGGGGCAGTGTGGGATGTGGGGACAGTGTGGGATGTGGGGACAGTGTGGGATGTGGGGACATTGTGGGGTGTGGGGACAGTGTGGGATGTGGGGACAGTGTGGGATGTGGGGACAGTGTGTGATGTGGGGACAGTGTGGGATGTGGGGACCGTGTGGGATGTTGGGCAGCGTGGGATGTGGGACAGTATGGGGTGTGGGGCAGTGTGGGATGTGGGACAGTATGGGGTGTGGGGCAGTGTGAAATGTGGGACAGAATGGGGTGAGGGGACAGTATGGGGTGTGGGGACAGTGTGGGATATGGGGACAGTGTGGGATGTGGGGCAGCGTGGGATGTGGGGCAGGGTGGGATGTGGGGACAGTGTGGGATGTGGGGACATTGTGGGGTGTGGGGACAGTGTGGGATGTGGGGACAGTGTGTGATGTGGGGACAGTTTGGGATGTGGGGACAGTGTGGGATGTGGGGACATTGTGGGGTGTGGGGACAGTGTGGGATGTGGGGACAGTGTGGGATGTGGGGACAGTGTGTGATGTGGGGACAGTTTGGGATGTGGGGACAGTGTGGGATGTTGGGCAGCGTGGGATGTGGGGACAGTGTGGGATGTGGGGACAGTGTGGGATGTGCGGACAGTGAGGGATGTGGGACAGTATGGGGTGTGGGGCAGTGTGGGATGTGGGACAGTATGGGGTGTGGGGCAGTGTGGGATGTGGGACAGTATGGGGTGTGGGGCAGTGTGGAATGTGGGACAGAATGGGGTGTGGGGACAGTGTGGGATGTGGGGACAATGTGGGATGTGGGGACAGTGTGGGATGTGGGGACAGTGTGGGATGTGGGGCAGTGTGTGATGTGGGACAGTGT
Organism: Hemiscyllium ocellatum; assembly: GCF_020745735.1. Classification (NCBI taxonomy): domain Eukaryota; kingdom Metazoa; phylum Chordata; class Chondrichthyes; order Orectolobiformes; family Hemiscylliidae; genus Hemiscyllium; species Hemiscyllium ocellatum. Next base: position 71,567,887 of record NC_083414.1, read on the forward strand.
GGGATGTGGGGACAGTGAGGGATGTGGGACAGTATGGGGTGTGGGGCAGTGTGGGATGTGGGGCCAGTGTGGAATCTGGGGCGTTGTGGGGTGTGGGGACAGTGTGGGATCTGGGACAGTGTGGGATGCGGGGACAGTGTGGGATCTGGGACAGTGTGGGATGCGGGGACAGAATGGGGTGGGGGGACAGTGTGGGATGTGGGGCAGTGTGGGATGTTGCACAGTGTGGGATGTGGGGACAGTGTGGAATCTGGAGCGGTGTGGGGTGTGGAGACAGTGTGGGATCTGGGACAGTGTGGGATGCGGGGACAATGTGGAGTGTGTGATGTGGTAAAGTGTGTGATGTGTGGACAGTGTGGGATGTGGGGACAGTGTGGGATGTGGGGACATTGTGGGGTGTGGGGACAGTGTGGGATGTGGGGACAGTGTGTGATGTGGGGACATTGTGGGATGTGGGGACAGTGTGGGATGTGGGGCAGTGTGGGATGTGGGGCAGTGTGGGATGTGGTGACAGTGTGGGATGTGGGGACAGTGTGGGATGTGGGGCAGTGTGGGATGTGTGGACAGTGTGGGATGTGGGGCAGCGTGGGATGTGGGGCAGCGTGGGATGTGGGGCAGTGTGGGATGTGGGGACAGTATGGGATGTGGGGACATTGTGGGGTGTGGGGACAGTGTGGGATGTGAGGACAGTGTGTGATGTGGGGACAGTGTGTGATGTGGGGACAGTGTGTGATGTGGGGACAGTGTGGGATGTGGGGACAGTGTGGGATGTGGGGACAGTGTGGGATGTGGGGGCAGTGAGGGATGTGGGACAGTATGGGGTGTGGGGCAGTGTGGGATGTGGGACAGTATGGGGTGTGGGGCAGTGTGGGATGTGGGACAGTATGGGGTGTGGGGACTGTGTGGGATGTGGGGACAGTGTGGGATGTGGGGACAGTGTGGGATGTGGGGCACTGTGTGATGTGGGGACAGTGTGGGATGTGGGGAAAGTGTGGGGTTTAGGGCAGTGTGGGATGTGGGGACAGTGTGGGATGTGGGGACAGTGTGGGATGTGGGGCAGTGTGGGATGTTGCACAGTGTGGGATGTGGGGACAGTGTGGAATCTGGGGCGGTGTGGGGTGTGGGGACAGTGTGGGGTGTGGGGCAGTGTGGGATGTTGCACAGTGTGGGATGTGGGGACAGTGTGGAATCTGGGGCGGTGTGGGGTGTGGGGACAGTGTGGAGAGTGTGATGTGGGAAAGTGTGTGATGTGGGGACAGTGTGGGATGTGGGGACAGTGTGGGATGTGGGGTCATTGTGGGGTGTGGGGACAGTGTTGGATGTGGGGCAGGGTGGGATGTGGGGACATTGTGGGGTGCGGGGACAATGTGGAGTGTGTGATGTGGGGCAGTGTGTGATGTGGGGACAGTGTGGGATGTGGGGACAGTGTGGGATGTGGGGACATTGTGGGGTGTGGGGACAGTGTGGGATGTGGGGACAGTGTGGGATGTGGGGACAGTGTGGGATGTTGGGCAGCGTGGGATGTGGGGACAGTGTGGGATGTGGGGACAGTTTGGGATGTGGGGACAGTGTGGGATGTTGGGCAGCGTGGGATGTGGGGACAGTGTGGGATGTGGGGACAGTGTGGGATGTGCGGACAGTGAGGGATGTGGGACAGTATGGGGTGTGGGGCAGTGTGGGATGTGGGACAGTATGGGGTGTGGGGCAGTGTGGGATGTGGGACAGTATGGGGTGTGGGGCAGTGTGGAATGTGGGACAGAATGGGGTGTGGGGACAGTGTGGGATGTGGGGACAGTGTGGGATGTGGGGACAGTGTGGGATGTGGGGACAGTGTGGGATGTGGGGCAGTGTGTGATGTGGGGACAGTGTGGGATGTGGGGACAGTGTGGGGTTTAGGGCAGTGTGGGATGTGGGGACAGTGTGGGATGTGGGGCAGTGTGTGATGTGGGGACAGTGTGGGATGTGGGGACAGTGTGGGGTTTAGGGCAGTGTGGGATGTGGGGACAGTGTGGGATGTGGGGCAGTGTGTGATGTGGGGACAGTGTGGGATGTGGGGACAGTGTGGGATGTGGGGACAGTGAGGGATGTGGGACAGTATGGGGTGTGGGGCAGTGTGGGATGTGGGACAGTATGGGGTGTGGGGCAGTGTGGGATGTGGGTCAGTATGGTGTGTGGGGCAGTGTGGAATGTGGGACAGAATGGGGTGTGGGGACAGAGTGGGATGTGGGGACAATGTGGGATGTGGGGCAGTGTTTGATGTGGGGTCAGTGTGGGATGTGGGGACAGTGTGGGATGTGGGGACAGTGTGTGATGTGGGGACAGTGTGGGGTTTAGGGCAGTGTGGGATTTGGGGACAGTGTGGGATGTGGGACAGTATGGGGTGTGGGGACAGTGTGGGATGTGGGGACAGTGTGGGATGTGGGACAGTATGGGGTGTGGGGCAGTGTGGAATGTGGGACAGAATGGGGTGTGGGGACAGTGTGGGATGTGGGGCAGTGTGGGATGTGGGGACAGTGTGGGATGTGGGGACAGTGTGGGATGTGGGGACAGAGTGGAATCTGGGGCGTTGTGGGGTGTGGGGACAGTGTGGGATCTGGGACAGTGTGGGATGCGGGGACAGTGTGGGATGTGGGGACAGTGTGGGGTGTGGGGACAGTGTGGGATGTGGGGCAGTGTGGGATGTTGCACAGTGTGGGATGTGGGGACAGTGTGGAATCTGGGGCGGTGTGGGGTGTGGAGACCGTGTGGGATCTGGGACAGTGTGGGATGCGGGGACAATGTGGAGTGTGTGATGTGGGAAAGTGTGTGATGTGGGGACAGTGTGGGAAGTGGGGACAGTGTGGGATGTGGGGACATTGTGGGGTGTGGGGACAGTGTGGGATGTGGGGCAGCGTGGGATGTGGAGACAGTGTGTGATGTGGGGACATTGTGGGGTGCGGGGACAATGTGGAGTGTGTGATGTGGGGCAGTGTGTGATGTGGGGACAGTGTGGGATGTGGGGACAGTGTGGGATGTGGGGACAGTATGGGGTGTGGGGACAGTGTGGGATGTGGGGCAGCGTGGGATGTGGGGCAGCGTGGGATGTGGGTCAGTGTGGGATGTGGGGACAGTGTGGGATGTGGGGACAGTGTGGGATGTGGGTACATTGTGGGGTGTGGGGACAGTGTGGGATGTGGGGACAGTGTGGGATGTGGGGACAGTGTGTGATGTGGGGACAGTGTGGGATGTGGGGACTGTGTGGGATGTTGGGCAGCATGGGATGTGGGGACAGTGTGGGATGTGGGGACAGTGTGGGATGTGGGGACAGTGAGGGATGTGGGACAGTATGGGGTGTGGGGCAGTGTGGGATGTGGGGCAGTGTGGGATGTGTGGACAGTGTGGGATGTGGGGCAGCGTGGGATGTGGGGCAGCGTGGGATGTGGGGCAGTGTGGGATGTGGGGACAGTATGGGATGTGGGGACATTGTGGGGTGTGGGGACAGTGTGGGATGTGAGGACAGTGTGTTATGTGGGGACAGTGTGTGATGTGGGGACAGTGTGTGATGTGGGGACAGTGTGGGATGTGGGGACAGTGTGGGATGTGGGGACAGTGTGGGATGTGGGGACAGTGAGGGATGTGGGACAGTATGGGGTGTGGGGCAGTGTGGGATGTGGGACAGTATGGGGTGTGGGGCAGTGTGGGATGTGGGACAGTATGGGGTGTGGGGACTGTGTGGGATGTGGGGACAATGTGGGATGTGGGGACAGTGTGGGATGTGGGGCACTGTGTGATGTGGGGACAGTGTGGGATGTGGGGAAAGTGTGGGGTTTAGGGCAGTGTGGGATGTGGGGACAGTGTGGGATGTGGGGACAGTGTGGGATGTGGGGCAGTGTGGGATGTTGCACAGTGTGGGATGTGGGGACAGTGTGGAATCTGGGGCGGTGTGGGGTGTGGGGACAGTGTGGGGTGTGGGGCAGTGTGGGATGTTGCACAGTGTGGGATGTGGGGACAGTGTGGAATCTGGGGCGGTGTGGGGTGTGGGGACAGTGTGGAGAGTGTGATGTGGGAAAGTGTGTGATGTGGGGACAGTGTGGGATGTGGGGACAGTGTGGGATGTGGGGTCATTGTGGGGTGTGGGGACAGTGTTGGATGTGGGGCAGGGTGGGATGTGGGGACATTGTGGGGTGCGGGGACAATGTGGAGTGTGTGATGTGGGGCTGTGTGTGATGTGGGGACAGTGTGGGATGTGGGGACAGTGTGGGATGTGGGGACATTGTGGGGTGTGGGGACAGTGTGGGATGTGGGGACAGTGTGGGATGTGGGGACAGTGTGGGATGTTGGGCAGCGTGGGATGTGGGGACAGTGTGGGATGTGGGGACAGTTTGGGATGTGGGGACAGTGTGGGATGTTGGGCAGCGTGGGATGTGGGGACAGTGTGGGATGTGGGGACAGTGTGGGATGTGCGGACAGTGAGGGATGTGGGACAGTATGGGGTGTGGGGCAGTGTGGGATGTGGGACAGTATGGGGTGTGGGGCAGTGTGGGATGTGGGACAGTATGGGGTGTGGGGCAGTGTGGAATGTGGGACAGAATGGGGTGTGGGGACAGTGTGGGATGTGGGGACAATGTGGGATGTGGGGACAGTGTGGGATGTGGGGACAGTGTGGGATGTGGGGCAGTGTGTGATGTGGGGACAGTGTGGGATGTGGGGACAGTGTGGGGTTTAGGGCAGTGTGGGATGTGGGGACAGTGTGGGATGTGGGGCAGTGTGTGATGTGGGGACAGTGTGGGATGTGGGGACAGTGTGGGGTTTAGGGCAGTGTGGGATGTGGGGACAGTGTGGGATGTGGGGCAGTGTGTGATGTGGGGACAGTGTGGGATGTGGGGACAGTGTGGGATGTGGGGACAGTGAGGGATGTGGGACAGTATGGGGTGTGGGGCAGTGTGGGATGTGGGACAGTATGGGGTGTGGGGCAGTGTGGGATGTGGGTCAGTATGGTGTGTGGGGCAGTGTGGAATGTGGGACAGAATGGGGTGTGGGGACAGAGTGGGATGTGGGGACAATGTGGGATGTGGGGCAGTGTTTGATGTGGGGTCAGTGTGGGATGTGGGGACAGTGTGGGATGTGGGGACAGTGTGTGATGTGGGGACAGTGTGGGGTTTAGGGCAGTGTGGGATTTGGGGACAGTGTGGGATGTGGGACAGTGTGGGGTGTGGGGACAGTGTGGGATGTGGGGACAGTGTGGGATGTGGGACAGTATGGGGTGTGGGGCAGTGTGGAATGTGGGACAGAATGGGGTGTGGGGACAGTGTGGGATGTGGGGCAGTGTGGGATGTGGGGACAATGTGGGATGTGGGGACAGTGTGGGATGTGGGGACAGAGTGGAATCTGGGGCGTTGTGGGGTGTGGGGACAGTGTGGGATCTGGGACAGTGTGGGATGCGGGGACAGTGTGGGATGTGGGGACAGTGTGGGGTGTGGGGACAGTGTGGGATGTGGGGCAGTGTGGGATGTTGCACAGTGTGGGATGTGGGGACAGTGTGGAATCTGGGGCGGTGTGGGGTGTGGAGACCGTGTGGGATCTGGGACAGTGTGGGATGCGGGGACAATGTGGAGTGTGTGATGTGGGAAAGTGTGTGATGTGGGGACAGTGTGGGAAGTGGGGACAGTGTGGGATGTGGGGACATTGTGGGGTGTGGGGACAGTGTGGGATGTGGGGCAGCGTGGGATGTGGGGACAGTGTGTGATGTGGGGACATTGTGGGGTGCGGGGACAATGTGGAGTGTGTGATGTGGGGCAGTGTGTGATGTGGGGACAGTGTGGGATGTGGGGACAGTGTGGGATGTGGGGACAGTATGGGGTGTGGGGACAGTGTGGGATGTGGGGCAGCGTGGGATGTGGGGCAGCGTGGGATGTGGGTCAGTGTGGGATGTGGGGACAGTGTGGGATGTGGGGACAGTGTGGGATGTGGGTACATTGTGGGGTGTGGGGACAGTGTGGGATGTGGGGACAGTGTGTGATGTGGGGACAGTGTGGGATGTGGGGACTGTGTGGGATGTTGGGCAGCATGGGATGTGGGGACAGTGTGGGATGTGGGGACAGTGTGGGATGTGGGGACAGTGAGGGATGTGGGACAGTATGGGGTGTGGGGCAGTGTGGGATGTGGGACAGTATGGGGTGTGGGGCAGTGTGGGATGTGGGACAGTATGGGGTGTGGGGACTGTGTGGGATGTGGGGACAATGTGGGATGTGGGGACAGTGTGGTATGTGGGGACAGTGTGGGATGTGGGGACAGTGTGTGATGTGGGGACCGTGTGGGGTTTAGGGCAGTGTGGGATGTGGGGACAGTGTGGGATGTGGGACAGTATGGGGTGTGGGGACAGTGTGGGATGTGGGGACAGTGTGGGATGTGGGACAGTATGGGGTGTGGGGCAGTGTGGAATGTGGGACAGAATGGGGTGTGGGGACAGTGTGGGATGTGGGGCAGTGTGGGAGGTGGGGACAATGTGGGATGTGGGGACAGTGTGGGATGTGGGGACAGTGTGGGATGTGGGGCAGTGTGTGATGTGGGGACAGTGTGGGATGTGGGGACAGTGTGGGGTTTAGGGCAGTGTGGGATGTGGGGACAGTGTGGGATGTGGGGCAGTGTGTGATGTGGGGACAGTGTGGAATCTGGGGCGGTGTGGGGTGTGGGGACAGTGTGGGATCTGGGACAGTGTGGGATGCGGGGACAGTGTGGGATGTGGGGACAGTGTGGGGTGTGGGGACAGTGTGGGATGTGGGGCAGTGTGGAGTGTGTGATGTGGGAAAGTGTGTGATGTGGGGACAGTGTGGGATGTGGGGACAGTGTGGGGTGTGGCGACAGTGTGAGATGTGGGGCAGTGTGGAGTGTGTGATGTGGGAAAGTGTGTGATGTGGGGACAGTGTGGGATGTGGGGACAGTTTGGGGTGTGGGGACAGTGTGGGATGTGGGGCAGTGTGGGATGTTGCACAGTGTGGGATGTGGGGACAGTGTGGAATCTGGGGCGGTGTGGGGTGTGGGGACAGTGTGGGATCTGGGACAGTGTGGGATGCGGGGACAATGTGGAGAGTGTGATGTGGGAAAGTGTGTGATGTGGGGACAGTGTGGGATGTGGGGACAGTGTGGGATGTGCGGACATTGTGGGGTGTGGGGACAGTGTGGGATGTGGGGACAGTGTGGGATGTGGGCCATTGTGGGGTGCGGGGACAATGTGGAGTGTGTGATGTGGGGCAGTGTGTGATGTGGGGACAGTGTGGGATGTGGGGACAGTGTGGGATGTGGGGACAGTATGGGGTGTGGGGACAGTGTGGGATGTGGGGCAGCGTGGGATGTGGGGCAGCGTGGGATGTGGGGACAGTGTGGGGTGTGGGGACAGTGTGGGATGTGGGGCAGTGTGGGATGTTGCACAGTGTGGGATGTGGGGACAGTGTGGAATCTGGGGCGGTGTGGGGTGTGGGGACAGTGTGGGATCTGGGACAGTGTGGGATGCGGGGACAATGTGGAGAGTGTGATGTGGGAAAGTGTGTGATGTGGGGACAGTGTGGGATGTGGGGACAGTGTGGGATGTGGGGACATTGTGGGGTGTGGGGACAGTGTGGGATGTGGGGACAGTGTGGGATGTGGGGACATTGTGGGGTGCGGGGACAATGTGGAGTGTGTGATGTGGGGCAGTGTGTGATGTGGGGACAGTGTGGAATGTGGGGCAGTGTGGGATGTGGGGACATTGTGGGGTGTGGGGACAGTGTGGGATGTGGGGACAGTGTGGGATGTGGGGACAGTGTGTGATGTGGGGACAGTGTGGGATGTGGGGACAGTGTGGGATGTTGGGCAGCGTGGGATGTGGGGACAGTGTGGGATGTGGGGACAGTGTGGGATGTGGGGACAGTGAGGGATGTGGGACAGTATGGGGTGTGGGGCAGTGTGGGATGTGGGACAGTATGGGGTGTGGGGCAGTGTGGAATGTGGGACAGAATGGGGTGTGGGGACAGTATGGGGTGTGGGGACAGTGTGGGATGTGGGGACAGTGTGGGATGTGGGGCAGCGTGGGATGTGGGGACAGTGTGGGATGTGGGGACATTGTGGGGTGTGGGGACAGTGTGGGATGTGGGGACAGTGTGGGATGTGGGGACAGTGTGTGATGTGGGGACAGTGTGGGATGTGGGGACAGTGTGGGATGTTGGGCAGCGTGGGATGTTGGGACAGTGTGCGATGTGGGGACAGTGTGGGATGTGGGGACAGTGTGGGATGTGGGGACAGTGAGGGATGTGGGACAGTATGGGGTGTGGGGCAGTGTGGGATGTGGGACAGTATGGGGTGTGGGGCAGTGTGGGATGTGGGACAGAATGGGGTGTGGGGACAGTGTGGGATGTGGGGACAATGTGGGATGTGCGGACAGTGTGGGATGTGGGGCAGTGTGTGATGTGGGGACAGTGTGGGATGTGGGGACAGTGTGGGGTTTAGGGCAGTGTGGGATGTGGGGACGGTGTGGGATGTGGGGCAGTGTGTGATGTGGGGACAGTGTGGGATGTGGGGACAGTGTGGGGTTTAGGGCAGTGTGGGATGTGGGGACAGTGTGGGATGTGGGGACAGTGTGGGGCTTAGGGCAGTGTGGGATGTGGGGACAGTGTGGGATGTGGGGACAGTGTGGGGTTTAGGGCAGTGTGGGATGTGTGGACAGTGTGGGATGTGGGGCAGTGTGTGATGTGGGGTCAGTGTGGGGTTTAGGGCAGTGTGGGGTGTGGGGACAGTGTGGGATATGGGGCAGTGTGGGATGTGGGGACAATGTGGGATGTGGGGACAGTGTGGGATGTGGGGACAGTGTGGGATGTGGGGCAGTGTGTGATGTGGGGACAGTGTGGAAACTGGGGCGGTGTGGGGTGTGGGATACAGTGTGGGATCTGGGACAGTGTGGGATGCGGGGAAAATGTGGAGTGTGTGATGTGGGAAAGTGTGTGATGTGGGGACAGTGTGGGATGTGGGGACAGTGTGGGGTGTGGGGACAGTGTGGGATGTGTGGACAGTGTGGGATGTGGGGCAGCGTGGGATGTGGGGCAGCGTGGGATGTGGGGCAGTGTGGGATGTGGGGACAGTATGGGATGTGGGGACATTGTGGGGTGTGGGGACAGTGTGGGATGTGAGGACAGTGTGTGATGTGGGGACAGTGTGTGATGTGGGGACAGTGTGTGATGTGGGGACAGTGTGGGATGTGGGGACAGTGAGGGATGTGGGACAGTATGGGGTGTGGGGCAGTGTGGGATGTGGGACAGTATGGGGTGTGGGGCAGTGTGGGATGTGGGACAGTATGGGGTGTGGGGACTGTGTGGGATGTGGGGACAATGTGGGATGTGGGGACAGTGTGGGATGTGGGGCACTGTGTGATGTGGGGACAGTGTGGGATGTGGGAAAGTGTGGGGTTTAGGGCAGTGTGGGATGTGGGGACAGTGTGGGATGTGGGGACAGTGTGGGATGTGGGGCAGTGTGGGATGTTGCACAGTGTGGGATGTGGGGACAGTGTGGAATCTGGGGCGGTGTGGGATGTGGGGACAGTGTGGGGTGTGGGGCAGTGTGGGATGTTGCACAGTGTGGGATGTGGGGACAGTGTGGAATCTGGGGCGGTGTGGGGTGTGGGGACAGTGTGGAGAGTGTGATGTGGGAAAGTGTGTGATGTGGGGACAGTGTGGGATGTGGGGACAGTGTGGGATGTGGGGTCATTGTGGGGTGTGGGGACAGTGTTGGATGTGGGGCAGGGTGGGATGTGGGGACATTGTGGGGTGCGGGGACAATGTGGAGTGTGTGATGTGGGGCAGTGTGTGATGTGGGGACAGTGTGGGATGTGGGGACAGTGTGGGATGTGGGGACATTGTGGGGTGTGGGGACAGTGTGGGATGTGGGGACAGTGTGGGATGTGGGGACAGTGTGGGATGTGGGGACAGTGTGGGATGTTGGGCAGCGTGGGATGTGGGGACAGTGTGGGATGTGGGGACAGTTTGGGATGTGGGGACAGTGTGGGATGTTGGGCAGCGTGGGATGTGGGGACAGTGTGGGATGTGGGGACAGTGTGGGATGTGCGGACAGTGAGGGATGTGGGACAGTATGGGGTGTGGGGCAGTGTGGGATGTGGGACAGTATGGGGTGTGGGGCAGTGTGGGATGTGGGACAGTATGGGGTGTGGGGCAGTGTGGAATGTGGGACAGAATGGGGTGTGGGGACAGTGTGGGATGTGGGGACAGTGTGGGATGTGGGGACAGTGTGGGATGTGGGGACAGTGTGGGATGTGGGGCAGTGTGTGATGTGGGGACAGTGTGGGATGTGGGGACAGTGTGGGGTTTAGGGCAGTGTGGGATGTGGGGACAGTGTGGGATGTGGGGCAGTGTGTGATGTGGGGACAGTGTGGGATGTGGGGACAGTGTGGGGTTTAGGGCAGTGTGGGATGTGGGGACAGTGTGGGATGTGGGGCAGTGTGTGATGTGGGGACAGTGTGGGATGTGGGGACAGTGTGGGATGTGGGGACAGTGAGGGATGTGGGACAGTATGGGGTGTGGGGCAGTGTGGGATGTGGGACAGTATGGGGTGTGGGGCAGTGTGGGATGTGGGTCAGTATGGTGTGTGGGGCAGTGTGGAATGTGGGACAGAATGGGGTGTGGGGACAGAGTGGGATGTGGGGACAATGTGGGATGTGGTACAGTGTTTGATGTGGGGTCAGTGTGGGATGTGGGGACAGTGTGGGATGTGGGGACAGTGTGTGATGTGGGGACAGTGTGGGGTTTAGGGCAGTGTGGGATTTGGGGACAGTGTGGGATGTGGGACAGTATGGGGTGTGGGGACAGTGTGGGATGTGGGGACAGTGTGGGATGTGGGACAGTATGGGGTGTGGGGCAGTGTGGAATGTGGGACAGAATGGGGTGTGGGGACAGTGTGGGATGTGGGGCAGTGTGGGATGTGGGGACAATGTGGGATGTGGGGACAGTGTGGGATGTGGGGACAGAGTGGAATCTGGGGCGTTGTGGGGTGTGGGGACAGTGTGGGATCTGGGACAGTGTGGGATGCGGGGACAGTGTGGGATGTGGGGACAGTGTGAGGTGTGGGGACAGTGTGGGATGTGGGGCAGTGTGGGATGTTGCACAGTGTGGGATGTGGGGACAGTGTGGAATCTGGGGCGGTGTGGGGTGTGGAGACCGTGTGGGATCTGGGACAGTGTGGGATGCGGGGACAATGTGGAGTGTGTGATGTGGGAAAGTGTGTGATGTGGGGACAGTGTGGGAAGTGGGGACAGTGTGGGATGTGGGGACATTGTGGGGTGTGGGGACAGTGTGGGATGTGGGGCAGCGTGGGATGTGGGGACAGTGTGTGATGTGGGGACATTGTGGGGTGCGGGGACAATGTGGAGTGTGTGATGTGGGGCAGTGTGTGATGTGGGGACAGTGTGGGATGTGGGGACAGTGTGGGATGTGGGGACAGTATGGGGTGTGGGGACAGTGTGGGATGTGGGGCAGCGTGGGATGTGGGGCAGCGTGGGATGTGGGTCAGTGTGGGATGTGGGGACAGTGTGGGATGTGGGGACAGTGTGGGATGTGGGTACATTGTGGGGTGTGGGGACAGTGTGGGATGTGGGGACAGTGTGGGATGTGGGGACAGTGTGTGATGTGGGGACAGTGTGGGATGTGGGGACTGTGTGGGATGTTGGGCAGCATGGGATGTGGGGACAGTGTGGGATGTGGGGACAGTGTGGGATGTGGGGACAGTGAGGGATGTGGGACAGTATGGGGTGTGGGGCAGTGTGGGATGTGGGACAGTATGGGGTGTGGGGCAGTGTGGGATGTGGGACAGTATGGGGTGTGGGGACTGTGTGGGATGTGGGGACAATGTGGGATGTGGGGACAGTGTGGTATGTGGGGACAGTGTGGGATGTGGGGACAGTGTGTGATGTGGGGACCGTGTGGGGTTTAGGGCAGTGTGGGATGTGGGGACAGTGTGGGATGTGGGACAGTATGGGGTGTGGGGACAGTGTGGGATGTGGGGACAGTGTGGGATGTGGGACAGTATGGGGTGTGGGGCAGTGTGGAATGTGGGACAGAATGGGGTGTGGGGACAGTGTGGGATGTGGGGCAGTGTGGGATGTGGGGACAATGTGGGATGTGGGGACAGTGTGGGATGTGGGGACAGTGTGGGATGTGGGGCAGTGTGTGATGTGGGGACTTTGTGGGATGTGGGGACAGTGTGGGGTTTAGGGCAGTGTGGGATGTGGGGACAGTGTGGGATGTGGGGCAGTGTGTGATGTGGGGACAGTGTGGAATCTGGGGCGGTGTGGGGTGTGGGGACAGTGTGGGATCTGGGACAGTGTGGGATGCGGGGACAGTGTGGGATGTGGGGACAGTGTGGGGTGTGGGGACAGTGTGGGATGTGGGGCAGTGTGGAGTGTGTGATGTGGGAAAGTGTGTGATGTGGGGACAGTGTGGGATGTGGGGACAGTGTGGGGTGTGGGGACAGTGTGAGATGTGGGGCAGTGTGGAGTGTGTGATGTGGGAAAGTGTGTGATGTGGGGACAGTGTGGGATGTGGGGACAGTTTGGGGTGTGGGGACAGTGTGGGATGTGGGGCAGTGTGGGATGTTGCACAGTGTGGGATGTGGGGACAGTGTGGAATCTGGGGCGGTGTGGGGTGTGGGGACAGTGTGGGATCTGGGACAGTGTGGGATGCGGGGACAATGTGGAGAGTGTGATGTGGGAAAGTGTGTGATGTGGGGACAGTGTGGGATGTGGGGACAGTGTGGGATGTGCGGACATTGTGGGGTGTGGGGACAGTGTGGGATGTGGGGACAGTGTGGGATGTGGGCCATTGTGGGGTGCGGGGACAATGTGGAGTGTGTGATGTGGGGCAGTGTGTGATGTGGGGACAGTGTGGGATGTGGGGACAGTGTGAGATGTGGGGACAGTATTGGGTGTGGGGACAGTGTGGGATGTGGGGCAGCGTGGGATGTGGGGCAGCGTGGGATGTGGGGACAGTGTGGGGTGTGGGGACAGTGTGGGATGTGGGGCAGTGTGGGATGTTGCACAGTGTGGGATGTGGGGACAGTGTGGAATCTGGGGCGGTGTGGGGTGTGGGGACAGTGTGGGATCTGGGTCAGTGTGGGATGCGGGGACAATGTGGAGAGTGTGATGTGGGAAAGTGTGTGATGTGGGGACAGTGTGGGATGTGGGGACAGTGTGGGATGTGGGGACATTGTGGGGTGTGGGGACAGTGTGGGATGTGGGGACAGTGTGGGATGTGGGGACATTGTGGGGTGCGGGGACAATGTGGAGTGTGTGATGTGGGGCAGTGTGTGATGTGGGGACAGTGTGGAATGTGGGGCAGTGTGGGATGTGGGGGACATTGTGGGGTGTGGGGACAGTGTGGGATGTGGGGACAGTGTGGGATGTGGGGACAGTGTGTGATGTGGAGACAGTGTGGGATGTGGGGACAGTGTGGGATGTTGGGCAGCGTGGGATGTGGGGACAGTGTGGGATGTGGGGACAGTGTGGGATGTGGGGACAGTGAGGGATGTGGGACAGTATGGGGTGTGGGGCAGTGTGGGATGTGGGACAGTATGGGGTGTGGGGCAGTGTGGAATGTGGGACAGAATGGGGTGTGGGGACAGTATGGGGTGTGGGGACAGTGTGGGATGTGGGGACAGTGTGGGATGTGGGGCAGCGTGGGATGTGGGGACAGTGTGGGATGTGGGGACATTGTGGGGTGTGGGGACAGTGTGGGATGTGGGGACAGTGTGGGATGTGGGGACAGTGTGTGATGTGGGGACAGTGTGGGATGTGGGGACAGTGTGGGATGTTGGGCAGCGTGGGATGTTGGGACAGTGTGCGATGTGGGGACAGTGTGGGATGTGGGGACAGTGTGGGATGTGGGGACAGTGAGGGATGTGGGACAGTATGGGGTGTGGGGCAGTGTGGGATGTGGGACAGTATGGGGTGTGGGGCAGTGTGGGATGTGGGACAGAATGGGGTGTGGGGACAGTGTGGGATGTGGGGACAATGTGGGATGTGGGGACAGTGTGGGATGTGGGGCAGTGTGTGATGTGGGGACAGTGTGGGATGTGGGGACAGTGTGGGGTTTAGGGCAGTGTGGGATGTGGGGACGGTGTGGGATGTGGGGCAGTGTGTGATGTGGGGACAGTGTGGGATGTGGGGACAGTGTGGGGTTTAGGGCAGTGTGGGATGTGGGGACAGTGTGGGATGTGGGGACAGTGTGGGGCTTAGGGCAGTGTGGGATGTGGGGACAGTGTGGGATGTGGGGACAGTGTGGGGTTTAGGGCAGTGTGGGGTGTGGGGACAGTGTGGGATATGGGGCAGTGTGGGATGTGGGGACAATGTGGGATGTGGGGACAGTGTGGGATGTGGGGACAGTGTGGGATGTGGGGCAGTGTGTGATGTGGGGACAGTGTGGAAACTGGGGCGGTGTGGGGTGTGGGATACAGTGTGGGATCTGGGACAGTGTGGGATGCGGGGACAATGTGGAGTGTGTGATGTGGGAAAGTGTGTGATGTGGGGACAGTGTGGGATGTGGGGACAGTGTGGGGTGTGGGGACAGTGTGGGATGTGGGGCAGTGTGGGATGTTGCACAGTGTGGGATGTGGGGACAGTGTGGAATCTGGGGCGGTGTGGGATGCGGGGACAATGTGGAGAGTGTGATGTGGGGAAGTGTGTGATGTGGGGACAGTGTGGGATGTGGGGACAGTGTGGGATGTGGGGACATTGTGGGGTGTGGGGACAGTGTGGGATGTGGGGACAGTGTGGGATGTGGGGACATTGTGGGGTGCGGGGACAATGTGGAGTGTGTGTTGTGGGGCAGTGTGTGATGTGGGGACAGTGTGTGATGTGGGGACAGTGTGGGATGTGGGGACAGTATTGGGTGTGGGGACAGTGTGGGATGTGGGGCAGCGTGGGATGTGGGGCAGCGTGGGATGTGGGGACAGTGTGGGGTGTGGGGACAGTGTGGGATGTGGGGCAGTGTGGGATGTTGCACAGTGTGGGATGTGGGGACAGTGTGGAATCTGGGGCGGTGTGGGGTGTGGGGACAGTGTGGGATCTGGGACAGTGTGGGATGCGGGGACAATGTGGAGAGTGTGATGTGGGAAAGTGTGTGTGATGTGGGGACAGTGTGGGATGTGGGGACAGTGTGGGATGTGGGGACATTGTGGGGTGTGGGGACAGTGTGGGATGTGGGGACAGTGTGGGATGTGGGGACATTGTGGGGTGCGGGGACAATGTGGAGTGTGTGATGTGGGGCAGTGTGTGATGTGGGGACAGTGTGGGATGTGGGGACAGTGTGGGATGTGGGGACATTTTGGGGTGTGGGGACAGTGTGGGATGTGGGGACAGCGTGGGATGTGGGGACAGTGTGTGATGTGGGGACAGTGTGGGATGTGGGGACAGTGTGGGATGTTGGGCAGCGTGGGATGTGGGGACAGTGTGGGATGTGGGGACAGTTTGGGATGTGGGGACAGTGTGGGATGTGGGGCAGTGTGGGATGTGCGGACAATGTGGGATGTGGGGACAGTGTGGGATGTGGTGACAGTGTGGGATGTGGGGCAGTGTGTGATGTGGTGACAGTGTGAGATGCGGGGACAATGTGGAGTGTGTGATGTGGGAAAGTGTGTGATGTGGGGACAGTGTGCGATGTGGGACAGTATGGGGTGTGGGGCAGTGTGGAATGTGGGACAGAATGGGGTGTGGGGACAGTGTGGGATGTGGGGCAGTGTGGGATGTGGGGACAATGTGGGATGTGGGGACAGTGTGGGATGTGGGGACAGTGTGGGGTTTAGGGCAATGTGGGATGTGGGGACAGTGTGGGATGTGGGGCAGTGTGTGATGTGGGGACAGTGTGGAATCTGGGGCGGTGTGGGGTGTGGGGACAGTGTGGGATCTGGGACAGTGTGAGATGCGGGGACAATGTGGAGTGTGGGATGTGGGAAAGTGTGTGATGTGAGGACAGTGTAGGATGTGGGGACAGTGTGGGGTGTGGGGACAGTGTGGGATGTGGGGACAATGTGGAGTGTGGGATGTGGGAAAGTGTGTGATGTGAGGACAGTGTAGGATGTGGGGACAGTGTGGGGTGTGGGGACAGTGTGGGATGTGGGGCAGTGTGGGATGTTGCACAGTGTGGGATGTGGGGACAGTGTGGAATCTGGGGCGGTGTGGGGTGTGGGGACAGTGTGGGATCTGGGACAGTGTGGGATGCGGGGACAATGTGGAGTGTGTGATGTGGGAAAGTGTGTGATGTGGGGACAGTGTGGGATGTGGGGACAGTGTGGCATGTGGGGACATTGTGGGGTGTGGGGACAGTGTGGGATGTGGGGACAGTGTGGGATGTGGGGACATTGTGGGGTGCGGGGACAATGTGGAGTGTGTGATGTGGGGCAGTGTGTGATGTGGGGACAGTGTGGGATGTGGGGACAGTGTGGGATGTGGGGACAGTATGGGGTGTGGGGACAGTGTGGGATGTGGGGCAGAGTGGGATGTGGGGCAGCGTGGGATGTGGGGACAGTGTGGGATGTGGGGACAGTGTGGGATGTGGGGACATTGTGGGGTATGGGGACAGTGTGGGATGTGGGGACAGTGTGGGATGTGGGGACAGTGTGTGATGTGGGGACAGTGTGGGATGTGGGGACAGTGTGGGATGTGGGGATAGTGAGGGATGTGGGACAGTATGGGGTGTGGGGCAGTGTGGGATGTGGGACAGTATGGGGTGTGGGGCAGTGTGGAATGTGGGACAGAATGGGGTGTGGGGACAGTATGGGGTGTGGGGACAGTGTGGGATGTGGGGACAGTGTGGGATGTGGGGCAGCGTGGGATGTGGGGCAGTGTGGGACGTGGGGACAGCGTGGGATGTGGGGACATTGTGGGGTGTGGGGACAGTGTGGGATGTGGGGACAGTGTGGGATGTGGGGACAGTGTGTGATGTGGGGACAGTGTGGGATGTGGGGACAGTGTGGGATGTGGGGACAGTGAGGGATGTGGGACAGTATGGGGTGTGGGGCAGTGTGGGATGTGGGACAGTATGGGGTGTGGTGCAGTGTGGGATGTGGGACAGTATGGGGTGTGGGGCAGTGTGGGATGTGGGGACAGTGTGGGATGTGGGGCAGTATGTGATGTGGGGACAGTGTGGGATGTGGGGACAGTGTGGGATGTGGGGACAGTGTGGGATGTTGGGACAGTGTGTGATGTGGGGACAGTGTGGGATGTGGGGACAGTGTGGGATGTGGGGACAGTGTGGGATGTTGGGACAGTGTGTGATGTGGGGACAGTGTGGGATGTGGGGACAGAGTGGGGTTTAGGGCAGTGTGGGATGTGTGGACAGTGTGGGATGTGGGGCAGTGTGTGATGTGGGGACAGTGTGGGATGTGGGGACAGTGTGGGATGTTGGGACAGTGTGTGATGTGGGGACAGTGTGGGGTTTAGGGCAGTGTGGGATGTGGGGACAGTGTGGGATGTGGGACAGTATGGGGTGTGGGGACAGTGTGGGATGTGGGGACAGTGTGGGATGTGGGACAGTATGGGGTGTGGGGCAGTGTGGAATGTGGAACAGAATGGGGTGTGGGGACAGTGTGGGATGTGGGGCAGTGTGGGATGTGGGGACAATGTGGGATGTGGGGACAGTGTGGGATGTGGGGACAGTGTGGGATGTGGGGCAGTGTGTGATGTGGGGACAGTGTGGGATGTGGGGACAGTGTGGGGTTTAGGGCAGTGTGGGATGTGGGGACAGTGTGGGATGTGGGGCAGTGTGTGATGTGGGGACAGTGTGGAATCTGGGGCGTTGTGGGGTGTGGGGACAGTGTGGGATCTGGGACAGTGTGAGATGCGGGGACAATGTGGAGTGTGTGATGTGGGAAAGTGTGTGATGTGGGGACAGTGTGGGATGTGGGGACAGTGTGGGGTGTGGGGACAGTGTGGGATGTGGGGCAGTGTGGGATGTTGCACAGTGTGGGATGTGGGGGCAGTGTGGAATCTGGGGCGGTGTGGGGTGTGGGGACAGTGTGGGATCTGGGACAGTGTGGGATTCGGGGACAATGTGGAGTGTGTGATGTGGGAAAGTGTGTGATGTGGGGACAGTGTGGGATGTGGGGACAGTGTGGGATGTGGGGACATTGTGGGGTGTGGGACAGTGTGGGATGTGAGGACAGTGTGGGATGTGGGGACATTGTGGGGTGCGGGGACAGTGTGGGGTGTGGGGACAGTGTGGGATGTGGGGACAGTGTGGGATGTGGGGACAGTGTGGGATGTGGAGCAGTGTGTGATGTGGGGACAGAATGGGGTGTGGGGACATTGTGGGATGTGGGGACAGTGTGGGATGTGGCACAGTGTGGAATGTGGGGACAGTGTGGGATGTGGCAGAGTGTGGGATGTGGGGACAGTGTGTGATGTGGGGATAGTGTGGGATGTGGGGACAGTGTGGGATGTTGGGCAGCGTGGGATGTGGGGACAGTGTGGGATATGGGGACAGTGTTTAATGTCGGGACAGTGAGGGATGTGGGACAGTATGGGGTGTGGGGCAGTGTGGGATGTGGGACAGTATGGGGTGTGGGGCAGTGTGGGATGTGGGACAGTATGGGGTGTGGGGCAGTGTGGAATGTGGGACAGAATGTGGTGTGGGGACAGTGTGGGATGTGGGGACAATGTGGGATGTGGGGACAGTGTGGGATGTGGGGACAGTGTGGGATGTGGGGCAGTGTGGGATGTGGGGGCAGTGTGTGATGTGGGGACAGTGTGGGATGTGGGGACAGTGTGGGATGTGGGGACAGTATGGGGTGTGGGGACAGTGTGGGATGTGGGGCAGCGTGGGATGTGGGGCAGTGTGGGTTGTGGGGACAGTGTGGGATGTGGGGACAGTGTGGGATGTGGGGACATTGTGGGGTGTGGGGACAGTGTGGGATGTGGGGACAGTGTGAGATGTGGGGACAGTGTGTGATGTGGGGACAGTGTGGGATGTGGGGACAGTGTGGGATGTTGGGCAGCGTGGGATGTGGGGACAGTGTGCGATGTTGGGACAGTGTGGGATGTGTGGACAGTGTGGGATGTGGGGACAGTGAGGGATGTGGGACAGTATGGTGTGTGGGGCAGTGTGGGATGTGGGACAGTATGGGGTGTGGGGCAGTGTGGGATGTGGGACAGTATGGGGTGTGGGGGCAGTGTGGAATGTGGGACAGAATGGGGTGTGGGGACAGTGTGGGATGTGGAGACAATGTGGGATGTGGGGACAGTGTGGGATGTGGGGCAGTGTGGGGTGGGGCAGTGTGGGATGTGGGACAGAATGGGGTGTGGGGACAGTGTGGGATGTGGGGACAATGTGGGATGTGGGGACAATGTGGGATGTGGGACAGTGTGGGATGTGGGGACAATGTGGGATGTGGGGACAGTGTGTGGGATGTGGGGACAGTGTGGGATGTGGGGACAGTGTGGGGTTTAGGGCAGTGTGGGATGTGGGGACAGTGTGGGATGTGGGGACAGTGTGGGATGTGGGGCAGTGTGTGATGTGGGGACAGTGTGGGATGTGTGGACAGTGTGGGATGTGGGGCAGTGTGTGGTGTGGGGACAGTGTGGGATGTGGGGACAGTGTGGGATGTGGGACAGTATGGGGTGTGGGGACAGTGTGGGATGTGGGACAGTATGGGGTGTGGGGACAGTGTGGGATGTGGGGGACAGCGTGGGATGTGGGACAGTATGGGGTGTGGGGCAGTGTGGAATGTGGCACAGAATGGGGTGTGGGGACAGTGTGGGATGTGGGGCAGTGTGGGATGTGGGGACAGTGTGGCACGTGGGGACAGTGTGTGATGTGGGACAGTGTGGGATGTGGGGACAGTGTGGGATGTTGGGCAGCATGGGATGTGGGGACAGTGTGGGATGTGGGGACAGTGTGGGATGTGGGGACAGTGTGGGATGTGGGACAGTATGGGGTGTGGGGCAGTGTGGGATGTGGGACAGTATGGGGTGTGGGGCAGTGTGGGATGTGGGGACAGTATGGGGTGTGGGGACAGTGTGGGATGAGGGGAGAATGTGGGATGTGGGGACAGTGTGGGATGTGGGGCAGTGTGTGATGTGGGGCCAGTGTGGGGTTTGGGCAGTGTGTGATGTGGGGACAGTGTGGGATGTGGGGACAGTGTGGGATGTGGGGACAGTGTGGGATGTGGGGACAGTGTGGGGTTTGGGCAGTGTGGGATGTGGGGACAGTGTGGGATGTGGGGCAGTGTGTGATGTGGGGACAGTGTGGGATGTGGGGACAGTGTGGGATGTGGGGACAGTGTGTGATGTGGGGACAGTGTGGGATGTGGGGACAGTGTGGGATGTGGGGACAGTGTGTGATGTGGGGACAGTGGGGTGTGGGGACAGTGTGGGATGTGGGGACAATGTGGGATGTGGGGACAGTGTGTGATGTGGGGACAGTGTGGGGTTTAGGGCAGTGTGGGATGTGGGGACAGTGTGGGATGTGGGACAGTATGGGGTGTGGGGACAGTGTGGGATGTGGGGACAGTGTGGGATGTGGGACAGTATGGGGTGTGGGGCAGTGTGGAATGTGGGGACAGAATGGGGTGTGGGGACAGTGTGGGATGTGGGGCAGTGTGGGATGTGGGGACAATGTGGGATGTGGGGACAGTGTGGGATGTGGGGACAGTGTGGGATGTGGGGCAGTGTGTGATGTGGGGACAGTGTGGAATCTGGGGCGGTGTGGGGTGTGGGGACAGTGTGGGATCTGGGACAGTGTGGGATGCGGGGACAATGTGGAGTGTGTGATGTGGGAAAGTGTGTGATGTGGGGACAGTGTGGGATGTGGGGACAGTGTGGGGTGTGGGGACAGTGTGGGATGTGGGGCAGTGTGGGATGTTGCACAGTGTGGGATGTGGGGACAGTGTGGAATCTGGGGCGGTGTGGGGAGTGGGGACAGTGTGGGATCTGGGACAGTGTGGGATGCGGGGACAATGTGGAGTGTGTGATGTGGGAAAGTGTGTGATGTGGGGACAGTGTGGGATGTGGGGACAGTGTGGGATGTGGGGACATTGTGGGGTGTGGGGACAGTGTGGGATGTAGGGACAGTGTGGGATGTGGTGACAGTGTGGGATGTGGGGACATTGTGGGGTGCGGGGACAATGTGGAGTGTGTGATGTGGGGCAGTGTGGGATGTGTGGACAGTGTGAGATGTGGGGACAGTATGGGGTGTGGGGACAGTGTGGGATGTGGGGCAGCGTGGGATGTGGGGCAGCGTGGGATGTGGCACAGTGTGGGATGTGGGGACAGTGTGGGATGTGGGGACAGTGTGGGATGTGGGGACATTGTGGGGTGTGGGGACAGTGTGGGATGTGGGGACAGTGTGTGATGTGGGGACAGTGTGGGATGTGGGGACAGTGTGGGATGTTGGGCAGCTTGGGATGTGGGGACAGTGTGGGATGTGGGGACAGTGTGGGATGTGGGGACAGTGAGGGATGTGGGACAGTATGGGGTGTGGGGCAGTGTGGGATGTGGGACAGTATGGGGTGTGGGGGCAGTGTGGGATGTGGGACAGAATGGGGTGTGGGGACAGTATGGGGTGTGCGGACAGTGTGGGATGTGGGGACAGTGTGGGATGTGGGGCAGCGTGGGATGTGGGGACAGTGTGTGATGTGGGGCAGTGTGGGATGTGGGGGCAGTGTGTGATGTATGGACAGTGTGGGATGTGGGGACAGTATGGGATGTGGGGACAGTATGGGGTGTGGGGACAGTGTGGGATGTTGGGCAGCGTGGGATGTGGGGCAGCGTGGGATGTGGGGACAGTGTGGGATGTGGGGCAGTGTGGGATGTTGCACAGTGTGGGATGTGGGGACAGTGTGGAATCTGGAGCGGTGTGGGGTGTGGGGACAGTGTGGGATCTGGGACAGTGTGGGATGCGGGGACAATGTGGAGTATGTGATGTGGGAAAGTGTGTGATGTGGGGACAGTGTGGGATGTGGGGACAGTGTGGGATGTGGGGACATTGTGGGGTGTGGGGACAGTGTGGGATGTGGGGACAGTGTGGGATGTGGGGACATTGTGGGGTGCGGGGACAGTGTGGGGTGCGGGGACAGTGTGGGATGTGGGGACATTGTGGGGTGTGGGGACAGTGTGGGATGTGGGGACAGTGTGGGATGTGGGGACATTGTGGGGTGCGGGGACAGTGTGGGATGTGGGGACAGTGTGGGATGTGGGGACAGTGTGGGATGTGGGGGCAGTGTGTGATGTGGGGACAGCATGGGGTGTGTGGACATTGTGGGATGTGGGGACAGTGTGGAATGTGGCACAGTGTGGAATGTGGGGACAGTGTGGGATGTGGCACAGTGTGGGATGTGGGGACAGTGTGTGATGTGGGGACAGTGTGGGATGTGGGGACAATGTGGGATGTGGGGACAGTGAGGGATGTGGGACAGTATGGGGTGTGGGGCAGTGTGGGATGTGGGACAGTATGGGGTGTGGGGCAGTGTGGGATGTGGTACAGTATGGGGTGCGGGGCAGTGTGGAATGTGGGACAGAATGGGGTGTGGGGACAGTGTGGGATGTGGGGACAATGTGGGATGTGGGGACAGTGTGGGATGTGGGGACAGTATGGAATCTGGGGCGGTGTGGGGTGTGGGGACAGTGTGGGATGTGGGGACAGTGTGGGGTTTAGGGCAGTGTGTGATGTGGGGACAGTGTGGGATGTGGGGCAGTGTGTGATGTGGGGACAGTGTGGGATGTGGGGACAGTGTGGGGTTTAGGGCAGTGTGGGATGTGGGGACAGTGAGGAATGTGGGACAGTATGGAGTGTGGGGCAGTGTGGGATGTGGGACAGTATGGGGTGTGGGGCAGTGTGGGATGTGGTACAGTATGGGGTGTGGGGCAGTGTGGAATGTGGAACAGAATGGGGTGTGGGGACAATGTGGGATGTGGGGACAGTGTGGGATGTGGGGACAGTGTGGGATGTGGGGACAGTGTGGGATGTGGGCCAGTGTGTGATGTGGGGACAGTGTGGGATGTGGGGATAGTGTGGGGTTTAGGGCAGTGTGGGATGTGGGGACAGTGTGGGATGTGGGGACAGTGTGGGGTTTAGGGCAGTGTGGGATGTGGGGACAGTGTGGGATGTGGGGCAGTGTGTGATGTGGGACAGTGTGGGATGTGGGGACAGTGTGGGATGTGGGGACAGTGTGTGATGTGGGACAGTGTGGGGTTTAGGGCAGTGTGGGATGTGGGGACAGTGTGGGATGTGGGACAGTATGGGGTGTGGGGACAGTGTGGGATGTGGGGCAGTGTGGGTTGTGGGGACAATGTGGGGTGTGGGGACAGTGTGGGGTGTGGGGTCAGTGTGGCTGTAGGACAGTGTGAGATGTGGGGCAGTGTGGGATGTGTGGACAGTGTGGGATGTGGGGCAGTGTGGGATGTGGGACAGTATGGGGTGTGGGGACAGTGTGGGATGTGGGGACAGTGTGGGATGTGGGGCAGCGTGGGATGTGGGGACAGTGTGTGATGTGGGGACAGTGTGGGATGTGGGGACAGTGTGGGGTTTAGGGCAGTGTGTGATGTGGGGACAGTGTGGGATGTGGGACAGGGTGGGGTTTAGGGCAGTGTGTGATGTGGGGACAGTGTGGGATGTGGGACAGTATGGGGTGTGGTGACAGTGTGGGATGTGGGGACAGTGTGGGTTTAGGGCAGTGTGTGATGTGGGGACAGTGTGTGATGTGGGGACAGTGTTGGATGTGGGGACAGTGTGGGCTTCAGGGCAGTGTGTGATGTGGGGACAGTGTGGGATGTGGGGACAGGGTGGGGTTTAGGGCAGTGTGTGATGTGGGGACAGTATGGGATGTGGGACAGTATGGGGTGTGTGTGGGGGCAGTGTGGGATGTGGGACAGTATGGGGTGTGGGGCAGTGTGGAATGTGGGACAGTATGGGGTGTGGGGACAGTGTGTGATGTGGGAGAGTGTGTGATATGGGGCAGTGTGGGGTGTGGGGACAGTGTGTGATATGGCACAGTGTGGGATGTGGGGACAGTGTGGGATGTGGGACAGTATGGGGTGTGGGGACAGTGTGGGATGTGTTGACAGTGTGGGATGTGGGGCAGTGTGGGATGTGGGGACAGTGTGGGATGTGGGGCAGTGTGTGATGTGGGGACAGTGTGGGATGTGGGGACAGTGTGGGATGTGGGGACAGTGTGTGATGTGGGGCAGTGTGTGATGTGGGGACAGTGTGGGATGTGGGGACAGTGTGGGATGTGGGGACATTGTGGGGTGTGGGGACAGTGTGGGATGTGGGGACAGTGTGGGATGTGGGACAGAATGGGGTGTGGGGACAGTGTGGGATGTGGGGACAGTGTGGGGTTTAGGGCAGTGTGTGATGTGGGGACAGTGTGTGATGTGGGGACAGTGTGGGGTTTAGGAGAGTGTGTGATGTGGGGACAGTGCGGGATGTGGGGACAGTGTGGGATGTGGGGACAGTGTGGGATGTGGGGCAGTGTGGGGTTTAGGGCAGTGCGTGATGTGGGGACAGTGTGGGATGTGGGGACAGTGTGGGATGTGGGACAGTATGGGGTGTGGGGCAGTGAGGGATGTGGGGCAGTATGGGTTGTGGGGCAGTGTGGGATGTGGGACAGTATGGGGTGTGGGGCAGTGTGGAATGGGGGACAATGTGGGATGTGGGGACAATGTGGGGTGTGGGGACAGTGTGGGTGTGGGGACAGTGTGGGGTGTGGGGACAGTGTGGCTGTAGGACAGTGTGAGATGTGGGGCAGTGTGGGATGTGTGGACAGTGTGGGGTGTGGGGACAGTGTGGGGTGTGGGACAGTGTGGGATGTGGGGCAGCGTGGGATGTGGGGACAGTGTGTGATGGGGGACAGTGTGGGATGTGGGGACAATGTGGGGTGTGGGATGTGAGGACAGTGTGGGTGTAGGACAGTGTGAGATGTGGGTCAGTGTGGGATTTGGGGACAGTGTGGGGTGTGGGGACAGTGTGGCTGTAGGACAGTGTGAGATGTGGGGCAGTGTGGGATGTGGGGACAGTGTGGGCTGTGGGGACAGTGTGGCTGTAGGACAGTGTGAGATGTGGGGCAGTGTGAGATGTGGGGCAGTGTGGGATGTGGGGCAGTATGGGGTGTGGGGACAGTATGGGATGTGGGGACAGTGTGGGATGTGGGACAGTGTGGGATGTGGGGCAGTGTGGGGTGTGGGGACAGTGTGGGATGTGGGGCAGAGTGGGATGTTGCACAGTGTGGGATGTGGGGACAGTGTGGGATGTGGGACAGTATGGGGTGTGGGGACAGTGTTGGGTATGGGGACAGTGTGTGATGTGGGGCAGTGTGGGGTTTAGGGCAGTGTGGGATGTGGGGACAGTGTGGGATGTTGGGCAGTGTGGGGTGTGGGATGTGTGGACAGTGTGGGTGTAGGACAGTGTGTGATGTGGGGCAGTGTGGGATGTGGGACAGTGTGGGATGTGGGGACAGTGTGGGATGTGGGGACAGTGTGTGATGTGGGACAGTGTGGGATGTGGGGACAGTGTGTGATGTGGGGCAGTGTGGGATGG